>NC_056735.1:172071490-172306490 GCF_019279795.1 Protopterus annectens | reverse complement strand
TGCTAAGTGATGATTCACTTTGGACATGTGTCACAAGTTTCACAGGTTTAACATGGATGGCAGGTTCAAGTTGTGGAAAAGAATTAATCGTTTTTTTAAACATTGTGTTCTGGTTATATACTCTACATGTAGTAAATCAGCTTATGTTCTTTCTGCATAGTTTGTAGATAAAATGTATTGTTTTGGTCAGATGCTGCTGTTATCAATGGAGAACAACAGAAACCTTGACACTAGTTCCTCACTGATTATTAGTTCGAGGAAATCACGGAGTGTAAGAAATACAGGTAGGCAGCTATATTGTCAAGGATTATCCGAATGCAATGCATTAATTTCTACCATCACTGCAGGGCTGGTTGTGATTTTTGTTGCACTTGTTAAGGCAAAACTTGACTTGCGAGTGTGTGTACCACATCTGGCAAGCTTATCCACGCTTAACTGTTCTGTTGGTAAAAAGTCAGTGATGTTTTAATTTAAAAGTGCAGAATGGATTGAGAACTTTATGCTGTCCCCATCATACCTTTTAACTCTCCTAAATTTTGACTCAAAATTCAGCTACAAATCTATACTGTAGTTTCTCACGTCTGTGGAAGGCACTCGGGGGGGGGGGGGGGTAACAGCTTGAAATTTCTGTTGTCTCATAGCGCACTCTGTTGTAAGCACAGAGGCGCCATGACACAGTAGTTGGGGTTAATGAGTTAATCCATCTAGAGTTCACCATGTGCGTATTCCAAAGAATGGGGTTCACCCTCAACTTCCCAAAATCCTCCTTAACCCCAGAACAAGACGAAACATTTCTGCGTTTCAGGATCAAGACAGACATAATGAGAGCCTTTCTTCCCCAGGACAAGGTCAGCTGTCTGTCCTCCTGCTTCTGGGCCCTTCTGAAAACTCAGCAAATAACTGCAAGGCAATTCGTACGTACCCTGGGGCTAATGGAAGGCATCATTCCCATGCTACCACTAGCCAAAATGCATGCAGAAGCTACAGTGGGTATCTAAAACATGTGTGGTCACAGCACCAACGTCCTCTAGAGCAAGAAATCACTCTATTGCCCTGCCTACAGTCAGAACTAAAATGGTGGATTCAGCAAATTCAACTGAATCCTGGCCTTCCGCTGCAGTTACCCCCTTGCCCCAAACCAGCTCATGCATTCATATGCTTCAGACCTAGGATGGGATGCCACAATGGTAAACTCCAGGGTGCAAGGCACTCTTTCTTAAATAACAAACGCATCAGAGTGAGGGAAATGACAGTAGTCTTTCTGGCACTGAAAGCCTTCCTTCCACTCCTACAAACACGTTTTCTCCAAATAATAACAGACAACACCACAGTTATGTGGTACCTCAACAAGCAAGCACGGACAAAAGCGCACCACCTTTGCAGACTAACCTTACTAATCTGGGACCTAGCCTCACAACACAACTTGTCCCTGCAGGTAACCTACATCTCCTCGCAGGACAACAAACAAGCAGACCTTCTCAGTAGGACATCCTCTCCAAATCTCAAATGAATGCTGGACAGGAATGTCTTTCTAGATATTGTCTCCGGTGGGGCACACCTCAAGTAGATTTGTTTGCCTCCCCCCCCCCCCCCAGAAAAGACAACTGCAGACTTTTCTGCTCCAAGAGTTACTCCCCACTAGCTTGGAGAGTAGACGCATTCAGCATTTCATGGAAGGGAAGGCTATTATATGCCTTTCCTCCTTCCCATTAATTCAAAAAGTCTTCCTGAAAATCAAGTGACACAAACAAAAATCTTGTTGGTGAACCCCTACTGTCCAAGCCGGTACTGGTTCCCTCTACTTCTCAATATAGCCAAGGGCAATCACCACAAGTTACCCCACAAGGTGGACCTTCTGACACAACAAAAGGGAACCCTCATCCACCCACACTTGCAGCTGTTGTCACTGACACTGTTGGTGATAAACTTCTGATTCCCTTCAGGCACCACTACTTAGAGGATGTGCTTTCAGTCCTGAGGGTGGCCGGGAAACTAATACAAGAAAATCTTATTGGCTAAATGGGAGATGTTTTCAAAATGGTGTCTGGATGAGGGCAGGGATTTATGTATCACAGATCCCCCCCCCCAATTCTTGCCTGTGTGTGTCAACTAGTAAAGGGGGGACTTTCTTGCTGTTCAGTGAAAGTCTACTTTTCAGCATCTCAGCCTGCCTGCCACTAGACCCTCCCCTACTAGCCAGGCGCGATGTGAAGCTATTCTTAAAAGAGGTCTTGCACATCAGGCCACCTAGAAAACCCATCCCACCACCCTGTGACCCGAACTTCATCCTGGTAAACTAACACAGTCTCCATTTGAACCTCCGAGTCCGGCTACTCTGTAAATGTGCACATGGAAGACAGTCCTGCTAGTGGCCATAACTTCAGCCAGAAGGGTGTCTGAATTACAGGCCCTAATGGCCTGGCCTCCATACACTACTTTCCACAAGGACAGGGTAACATTAAGAACTAATCTATCCTTTATGCCGAAAGTGGTTAATGATCTGTACTTAAACCAATCTATTCATTACTCACGTTCTACCCCTGTCCCACCAATGAAAGTGAGAGAATACTCCACTCCCTGGTTGAACACAGACCACTAAGGTTTTACCTAGACAAAACAAAATCCATAAGAAAATCCAATCAGCTCTTTGTTTCCTTCTACCCCAGGGCCCTGGGCAAGGCAGTCTCCAAACAAACCATTGCATGTTGGATTAGAAAATCTGTTTGCCTATGTTATTCACATCATGGCAAAAAACGCCCACAGGGAGTTAAAGCTTACTCTACAAGGGCAGTGGCAGCCTCCAAAGCCTTCTTAAAAGGCTTGCACACTGTGTATCCATACCAGAAGCAGCCACATGATCCACCATTGACACTTTCACCAAACGCTACAAGTTAGACAATATCTCCAGAGCATGTGCAGTATTTGCCAGAGCAATTCTGCAGGGCTTTGTGGAATCAGCTTCTTCTACCTTCTCCCTTCCTACCAACTAAGCTGTGGTACTCTTCCACACCAAGAATACTGCAACGTAGGAATAGAGGATATAGATGTCCTTCTCTTCCATGTCGCAGTATTCCTTCCCACCCACCTAACCCCCTTATCCTTTTTCTCTCACTCATTACTGATCTGTCTTGGGTCTCCTGGGGGTTATACCCTTCTCTGTGACCAATTTAACCACAAAATGGCTCCTTGATCCTATGATTGACATCACTGGCTACTCTACTTACTCCTCTCCTGTTGGACTTTCTAGTTCTGAGGTCTGTGCATGCAGGCATCACATTTAAGGTCTCTGGTTTATGGCCCTACGTGTGACATCCCACGCACCTGCAACAGCCAAGCTGAAGCTTTTGTATAGGAGCTGCCGTAGGGGTCGCCTGATGCAGAAAATCCTACAGTAAGAATACTGCAACATGGAAGAGGAGGACATCTATGGTTATGGTAAGATTCTACACAGCTATTCTATCTTCCTTGTTATGGGCTCCCTAAGCTTGGTGACAGCCCTTTCCACTTTTTGTTGCCTGAGTTGTTGTACTAAAAGTTTTTCTGCTCTAGAATTATCAGAAAACAGTTGCTTAACAGCAATCTTTCTAAACAAATGCATATTATCGATGTAATCCCTTATTTTCTGTTTAGCATTCTGCAATTGCTCCTTTTCTTGTTCTGAGAGATTTCCCCTATTTTGCAATACTTTAACATTTGTCAATCCCTCTAAATAATTCTTGTTACTTTTTAGCCGTATTTCCTTTTCTTTTATTTCTAACCTAGTTTTAAACTCCACTTTAATTTTATCCTTCTCCTTAGCTATGTTTTCAGAAGACAAATCTGTCTTCTCTAGTAGCTCCTAAATTAATTCCACAACCCATACCTTAAATTCCTGTCTTTTCAACAGGTAGGTGGGAAAGTGCCACTGTCTCATTTTCATTTCATTACCTTGTGCTTTTATTTTAGTTATTATTGGTGCATGATCAGAAATAGTTATTGGGTGCGTTTTAAGACCTTCAATTAAATGCACATGTTCCTGTAAGATATAAAATCTATCTAGCTTAGCCCAGTTTTTTTATCTCAGTGAGTAATATGTAAATTCATGCTGAACTCCTAGTACTGAATTCACATCTTCAATGCCAAACATTTTCATAAATTTCTTCAAAAATCTACCCTCCCTTGTCCCTTGTTATATTATCCCTTCTAGGACCCCAGACACATCTTCACTGTTGCAAACCAAATTCCAGTCTTCACCTATAAGTAGAATTCCTTGCTGAAAGCTGATAAGTTTTCCTAAAAAATTTTTAAACTCCATTATAGCAGTGTTAGGGGGATGTAAATGCCATGCCAGTGTAATCCTCCTCCCTAGCCAGCAGCTCCTTAGTACTATGCATCTTCCATTATTATCTTTTTTTTCCTCTTCTGTCACTGTTGGAGCTCGTCTTGCAATTAAAATAAGTACTCCTCTTTTCCTTTGCCCGAAATATTCCGCTGAATAACCATCCTGAAAAACTTCCTTTATCAAATTCACATGCTTATTTCTTTCCAGGTGTGTCTCCTGTAGCATAGCTTTTTGCACTCTACATTTTTTAATATGGTTCACAACTCTTTCTTTTTTATATTTACCTGTAAGACAATTTAGATTGAAAGACATTGCAGAAAGCATAATTTTCTTATATAATTATTATTGCCACCTTTTATATATAACTGCTGTTCTGCTAAATGTCTAGTTCCAACTTTTATGTTACATGCAGGACTTTTTTGGGGCCAGTACAGCATACCGGCACCTCTTCTGCCCTGTTTAAAAAAAAAAAAAAAAAAACAGTTTATTTTTTAATGGCTTTCTTCTTTAAGAACTCCCTTTGTGTCGGGTCCTACATATGCAGAAGGTCTTCTGCATCTGTACAATGTGCGATCGATCATTTACACCTTCCTGGTCCGCACACGCAGAATTTGAATTCCTGAAGACAGTTGGACTGTGGACCGTGACCGAACAAGTGAGTGGTAGGTGTGCGTGTGTATTTGTTTTTAAGAGGAGTGTGTGTGTGTGTGCAAGAAATAGGTAGGCGTGTGTGTTTGTATAAGGAGTAGATAGGTCTGTGTGTGTGTGTTTTGTGTATAAGAAGTAGGTAGATTTGTTTGCATGTGAGTGAGTGAAATGTCCAGATTTTCGCAGAATGTCAAGATTTTAGTCTCACATCCATGGTCTGTTTCTCATAAAACTGTGTTTTTCTGGTAATCCCTGGCAAGTCATTGAGGATTACGGCAGCAAATAATGGCAGACATTTAAGCTTTAGACTTCATATCCTTCAGAAAGTTCATACTAATGCAAAACTTGTTCTTTCAACTTTCTAAGTTTGTAAGAGCAATATTTAAAAGGTGTCCATATTTTTGGACGTGTGTCTTTGTCCAGCTTTCTTTCAATAAAAAGATTGAGAGGTATGGGGGGGTCTAAGAGGGAGGTAGGGGTGTATGTGTGTGTAATACTTCTCAACTGTACAGATTTTCACAGAATGTACAGATTTTTCCCTTATGTTTTTGGTCTGTTACTCATAAAAATTATTATTTTTTTTTGAGAAATCACGGGGATGATCCAAGGATTAAATTTGCTAACTAATGGCATGCATTTGAGTTTAGTTTCAGGTTTCATATCTTTTAGAAAATGCATTCAAACACAAATCCTGTTATTCTAGCAACTTTCTGAATTTATAAGAACAATATTTAAAATGTGTCCCTAGTTTTGGGCTTTGTCCCCCCATTATGACAGGCTTTGTCCAGATTTCTTGTGCTAAGAGGTTGAGAGGTACGGGCTGTGTGTGTGTGTGTGTGTGTGTGTGTGTGTGTGTGTGTGTGTGTGTGTGTGTGTGTGTGTGTGTGTGTGTGTGTGTGTGTGTGTGTGTGTGTGTGTGTGTGTGTGTGTAAAAGAGATAAGCAGCATACCCCTCAACTACCCAGGTTTTTGCAGAATGTCCAAATTTTTGCCCCATATTTTTGTTTTTTTTCCTCATAAAAAGATTGAAGTTGCTAAATAATGACAGGTATTTTAAGTTTAGACTTCATATCCTTTAGAAAAATGCATACTAACTCAAATCCTGTTGTTCTAGGAATTTTCTAAGTTCATGAGATAAATATTTATAATCTGTTCCTATTTATTTTAGACTTTGTCTAGATTTCTTGTATTAAAAGGTTCAGGTGTGTGTGTGTGTGTGTGTGTGTGTGTGTGTGTGTGTGTGTGTGTGTGTGTGTGTGTGTGTGTGTGTGTGAAATGCCCTAATTACGGTTAGCAGGTGGTTAGTAATTTGCTTAGGCTCAAGCCCTGTACCTTAGCTACAGGAAACCAAGCAAGAGCCTGAATCCTCTACCCAAAATGTGCAACTATTTTGCTTAGCAAATTGTATCTATGTTGTGTGTTTAGAGTTTTAAAGCAGTGTTTAGTAGCACAGTAGGTAGCATACTTTTGTGTTGATGCAGAAGGCTGTGGGTTCTATTCCCACAGCATGTAGATGGATTGCTGATACTGTGTTGGATTTTAAGAAGGTGAGGTGCTGCAGTCCTGAGTGTGTCCTCCTTTGGATAAGATGCTTAGTAACCATGAACCTGTTTTAGTTTGCCATCCATTCCTTGTAATATTACCAGCTTATCATTTTTAATGTAACATATGCAATTTATTCTTCAAGGGCAGCAGTCAGTGAATTTATAGATGAAATACTTAAAAGTTTTTTGCTAGCAGCAACCTTTCCATTAGTTAACAGCTTTTTAATGTGGAATTATTCAGATGATTTTTACTTTTGCAGAGACTGTGTATATTGACTGATATTGGTGGGTTGTAATGACAAGTTTGAGTGGGCTTTTATGGTTGAAATGTTCTGACTTGAGCAATTTTGCCATTATTGGTTCATATATTTTGTTTCTTTGCTTACTGGCTATAAATGTAAAACACGCTCTAGCAAGTGGTATATTATACAAGGGATATAATTTAATTATTATATATTATAATTTAAACAGGAAAGTGAATCAAAGAAATTTTGCATGGTCCTAAAAATGTGTGCAAGGGATCTGTGATTTGAAAACAGCCCAAAGGTAAACTTAATCTGCCACTGGCCAGATGCATTTTCTTTCAATCTGGGTTTCAATGCTGTTTCAGTAAATATGAGCTTCAAAGTCTCAGAAGTTTTAATGCTAAGTCTGTTTTTATTGTGAGACTGTATTGCTTTGTTTAGCAAACATCTATCAGTGTTTGTGCTAGAAATTTTGAAATAAAAGTTTTAAATTAAATCCAAATATCTGTAGTCATTGTAGAAATAAAGCCGAAAGCAGTATGCACACTGAGAGTTTTGAACAGTATTTATGGCAACTGGGGAGAAATAGCCGAATAATGGGACACTGGAATGGCTGTGGGGGGGGGGGGTTGCATTTGAGTTGACCCAAATGCAACATATGTACCACCACATGTTTGTTTACAAAAAAAAGCACTGGTTACATGTATATACTGTTCGGCAGGTTGGTTTTTTGTACAGATGTTTCATGTCTTATTCATTTGCACCAATGTCACATCTTAAATTACTTTTTGTTTTTTTGAAA
Source organism: Protopterus annectens (assembly GCF_019279795.1). Taxonomy (NCBI): domain Eukaryota; kingdom Metazoa; phylum Chordata; order Ceratodontiformes; family Protopteridae; genus Protopterus; species Protopterus annectens. The sequence continues at coordinate 172,298,930 of NC_056735.1, read as the reverse complement.
GCCCTCAAACAGAACAAGCACCCCCCCAAAAAAAAAGAAAATACCCTCCTAAAACCTACAAACTTTAAAATAACACACAAAACTATACATCTGCAAATATTGAAGTTTTTGCTTCCTAATAAAAACATAAGTTCTAAGTTGATGACTACACAGACAGGCTAACATTAACCAAAAAGAAAGGTTAGTCATGCTAAGACACATGGTACAGCCTGTGCTATTACTAAATGCTATTTAATTTTTTATATCTTTATAACTCTCCCAGTTGAGAAAACACTCAAATGCTTTCAGTGAACACTTTCTCCAAGCCATTTTTTTTATCATCAAATTGTCTTCTACTGGTATGCAAACCAGACACTGAACTGCCAAGGATACCTTGTTTATCAGAAAGAAAGACTTACAGTATTAAATTTTCTTTTTCATTTACTTGCTTTGTAATAAACTTGTTACTGGATAACGCCTATAGTTTTTACCTAGTCATTTCCCTATGCAAGCATGGGGGAAAAGCACACTGATTTTTATTTTGTCATACTCTCTTAACCAGACCCTTGTGCTCTCCCTCTATCTCCTCCCCTCCTCATTCTTTTTTCATTGCAGTGCCTACATTTTTCAAAACTGGACAAAGAAAAGAGAGAAGGGTGAACAAGAAAAAACAAAAGCAACTGTTTATATTAGTATCCCTACTGCATTAAAAAAAAACCTGAGAGAACTTTACTTTAAGTCTTAACTGGCTTTGTATAATTTTTAAAGCTGTTACACCTGGGAAAACCCTTGATTGTTTTCAAGGAACATTACATCGTAGCCAGTTTCTCTGTTCTTTTTTTTTTTTTCTTTTCCCTCAGCCAGTCCCCTTCCACCAGACGTTTCTCTTTGCCAGATTGTTTCCATGAAGACATGCTGCAGAAATGCTACTTAGTATACATATTTGCAAGGGCTAGAAAAACATCATTATTGTTTGTTTCTTTCGGCTTTTCCCGGTTAGGGGTCGCCACAGCGGAACTCCAGTCCACTAATGATTGGTAGTTGATTTTTACGTGCCGAGTTACCAGTCCTGCCGCACAACCTTCAATGAAGGTACGCCCATTCACGCATGTCTCCACACAGAAGACGCTCTAGCTGAGAATCGAACCGGACAGCGACTTACTGTGAGGCGGCAACACTACCGCAGCACCACCACCGTGGGTATAACTATAATGTTCAATATTCTTTTTTTTTTCATTTACTTGCTCTCTGATTTAAAACAAAGGTCCTTAATCAGTCATTTTTCCATGCAAGAATGAAAAAGAAGCAGATCAATTTGAACTCTGTCATGCCCCCTTAACCAGGCTCCCTTTTTCCATATTTTTGTTGATCATTACATTGCCTATGTTTCTCAAACCTGCACAAGAATAAAGAAGAGAGGAGTAAAATAAAAACAACTGTTTACAACCCCCATTACACCCAAAAGTAGCATGCAAAGAATACCATGCAACACAGATACAATACTTTTAAGAAAAGGTGTTTTCTTTACTTACAGTTAGTATACTTGCCTCTTTTCCCCTCCCTAAGGCATTTTTCTGAGCATTAATGACATGAAGTAGGGCATATACTTGAGTCCCCAGCTCAGCAAACAAATTTTGAATTAGTCCAATGTTTCCAGATTTTCTTGTGCTATCATATTTTACAAATATAATTAATACTTTGTAATCCCACATTGTTACTGATTATATTACTGCTATTCTCCATCACCCAGATCCTCTCTCTGCTTCATTTCCAACTTGCTCTTGATTCTTCAGGTCAACTTTTGTGTTACCCTCCTTCTCGCCAACATTTCTGTTGAAATACTGGAAAAGGTTTTGCAGGTGCGGTCTGTCTGCGATCTTTATTACCAGAGGAGCGAGAAGCCGAATCTCCTCTTGTTTCACAGCTCAGTTTTTGTTGGACAAACTTCGATATTTCCTCCTTAGCATGTACTTCATCAAAAAATTGTTTTGGCCCTCCAGGGAAGAATACCTTGTAGACAGCTGGATATAACAGTTTGAATCTCACACCTGCATGTCTGCATTCTCTGAACAGAGGGATGAATTTACTTCTCTTTTGCCTGATGTACATTGAGTAATCATTTTCCACAAACACTCCCTCTGCCGTCACCTACTTTTAGTATTTTCTCCTTCTGCTACAGTTTTGACAAGATCAGTTCTTTCTGTTGGTAGGATTGCGTCTTTGCTATTAAAGGTCTAGGTTGCTTTCTTATTGCTAGATTTGGAACATACACACAACAATGTGCCTGTTCAACTAATAAATCCTGCTATGGAATACCAGTCCAGCTACTTATTTGTGCTTTCATAAATTTAATGCAGTCTGTTCCTTCCAGCTTCTCTGGTATAGCTGAAAATCTCAAGTTTTCCCTACATGTTCTGTCCTCTAATTCTATTATTTTTTTTGAAACATCTCTTCCTGAGCAGTCTCATATTCAGCCAGCCTTTTCGTCATTTCGACCTCTGACTTTTGCAGCTTTATCATCTCATCTGAATATGTGTTTAAACTTCTTCCATTTGTTCCAACCTTTTGTTGTTTGTGTTAATGTACTGTCAGCGTTTTGTTTATTTTAACCAGGTCTGTATGCAGTTGTCTCTTATCATTCTGCAGGTTATTGGAAGTCATGTCTGAAGGTTGCATTACTTTTTGCTGAGCAGCTGCAGAACTCTCCCTACTCAGTGTTTCTTCATTTTTTTGTAGCTGATTTTTTCCAGATGTTCTGTATTTCTTTATTCTTGGCATCCAGGCAGTGTACTTACTAGCCAGTTACTGAAATTCACCCATAAACACAAGTCTACTGGCCTTCTCTGCTACATTTCTGTTTTCACACTGGGAGAACTAAAAACAAGCTGTTACTCATTGTGCAGCCATCTTGGAACTCCTCCTTGGTACCATTGTTAGTATTTTGCCTATTCTCCCCATAGCTTTCTCTCCATGTATTTGGTTTTCTGTCAGGGTTGTTTCAGCCTTCCGTGCAGAATGTCAGACAAGCCTACAGGTTTTAAGAAACGTTTGTGTGGGCACAAAATATCCAACTTGGATGCCCACTCCAAGTACATCTGCTGTCTTGGGGCTGTTCACTTTGAGGTTGAGTGTAAGAGTTGCTCTGACTTCATCCACAGAACCTTGGTTGAACACAGGAGCAAGATAATTCTCAGTCTTTTTTCTCAGTATCTGGAGTTTCGCCCTTCGCTACAAAAGCAGCAGAAAAATCTCAGGGTGAGAAAGGAGACAAGAATGAGGAAAAATCTAGAGAGCCGAGGAAGTGCTCCTTGATCTGCTGTCTTCACTTTGGCATCAACTTCAGCTCCACCCCAGAAGATATCAAAAGTTTCAGGATCCATCCACTTCTTCGGATCCAGTGTTGGCCCCATGCAAGTGTACATCCTTTAAGTAGTCCTGATTCTCTCCAGAGCCGATTCCATCGAGACTTCATTCTTTCCTGCAAGAAACACCACTTAGACTTTCTAGACCTCCTCTTCCCATCAGGAGCTTGTCTGAAGCAGATGTGGACATTATGATGAGAATTTCTTAGGACACAAATTCATTTGGGAGCACTTGGGCCCATGAGCTTCAGACCAGCCCAAACACTTGTAGTGACTCCTACTCTGATATGCCCTTTGACTTCAGTGATTCAGTTTCTGAGAATTACAGGATTGTCTGGGTCAAATTCCAAGGTCATCCCCCCAAGAAAGTTTTTCAAAAGCGCAAGTGCAAGATGAGGCACATTGATTTTCCACTGGAGCCTAGCAGAAGACACTGACTTTGAAGAAGTGGAGGTCACACCTTGAGGATGTCTTATTCAGAGAAATTCTCAAACTTCTGTGGCAGAAAAGTGGTTGGTCTTCTGAAGCCACTTTCCAGGAGGAGTCTGTGTTTCTTAAGGCTTTTGAAACAGGCTTAGATATGTCATGGGTGGTATCCCCTACAGATGAAATGGTGGATCTCATTTCCCATTGAACTTGAACGTATCCAGATAAGACAGAGCCCATTCCTAAGAAACCAGACAAATATTTAGTTGCACCCAAGGACTGTGCCCATTGGAGCAGTGATCGCCCAGTCGATGCTATGGTAGTTGCCACAGCCACCAGAAAGGAACTTGCTGAGGAAAGTTCCTCTGTCCATCCCCCTAACAGAGAGTCTAGGGAGCTGAACAGATTCAGGAAGTTAATTTTTGCTATAGTGACCCTTGCTCTGTGGTTACTGAATTACCTGGCATATTTCACGAGGTTTCAGAGAGATTTGACAAAAGAGTTACCAAATCCCTCTCAGGGTCCCTGTCAACAGAGGATAAAAAGACCATGTCTTTGTAAATGGCCACTCTTCAGTCCCTGTCAAATGCCTCTATGCATCTGAATACAGGTTCTGGCATTACCATTAGGAGCCACACCCAGATGCAACTTTGCAAAGCCCTAGAAGACGTCTTTCATCACTGCACACTTTGATGGGTCTACCTTATGTGGACCGAAAGTTAGAGACTCTCCAGGAGGGGATCGAATGAGAAAACCCTATCTGCCAGAGGGATACTTTTTTTCTACCGCTCAGAGGACCTTCTCAGGAAACCAGAAAGGGGGTAGAAAGATATGGTTCTGGAAATTGTAAGGGTTCTCTCAAGACTCCTATGGAGCTAGATTCCGCAGTGGCAGAGGATTGAACTGTAATGGTAGATGTTGCCCACACAGCAGGAGAGGCTCACAAAACTAAGGCTTCAGAAACCCCTTTACCGAGAAGTCTTTTCAGCACCCCTGAGTGGTTGCCCAACTGCTGCACTCTAGATGCACTCATGAAGTGCTTATCTCTGCACCTGGAAGCTTGCATGTCCATCACCAAAGATGTCTAGATGCAGAGAATAATTACCAGAGTCTGTTATATTCCCTTTTTCCTTCCTCCATACATTCACCTACAAAACATTCCCAATGTACCAACTCATCAGAGAAAGGGAGAAACCACAAAAGATAGAAAAGCTGCTAGGAAAGAATCATCCAAGACGTCCCACCAGAACAGCAAGGATTTGGAACTTATTCAGTATTCTTTTTGTTGCTAAAGATGACAGGAGACCTCAGGCCCATAGCAAAGTTACTTAAACCAATTTGTCAAACACTTTAAGTTTCAAATGGTCACAGTTCAGTTCATTCTCCCTCTTTTGAAGAAGGATGATTGGATGTGCTCTGTAGATCTCCAGGGTGCATGCTATCACATGAAAATACAGACAGTCCAGGAGATGCCTTCGATTCAAGCTAGGAGCCAGTCACTTTCAATTCAGAGCCCTGCCTTTTGGTTTCACCACAGCTCCCCAGGTGTTCACCAAGTGTATGTCAGTGGTTGCAGCTCACCTGAGATTGCTGGGATTCCTGTTGTTCCCATATCTTGAAGACTGGCTCCTCACAGATCCCACTACGCATCTACTGATACATATGCCAGGGACTACCTTCTCCATTTATGTCTACAGCTGGGCATCACAGTCAACTACAACAAGTATCACCTCCTTCCCACCCAAACCCTGGAGTTCACAGGGGCTTATCTGCCCACAGTTTCTGAATTAGATTGCTTCTTCTGTTCAGATTGTTCAAATTACAGCTTCAAGCCAAATATCTGCTCTCTCTTCAGTCGCCAACAGCCAGGCTTGGTCCTTCAAGCTTCCTGGGTCAGTGGCAGCATCCATTAACCTTCTACCCTTAGCAAGATTCTTGTATAGTGGACTAGCAGTCCAATGAGCTATGATTTGACATCCCATAACATCCCCATTTGAATCACAAAGATCTGCTAGCAGCTTGTTTCCTGATGGATTCATGCATCAGATGTTTCACAGAGCTGCTCCTTTGCTGTCCCATTTCCCAAGGCCAAAGTGACCATGATGCTTCCCAGACGGGGTGGAAGGGCATTACCTGGTACACACAGTTCAAGATATGTAGTCCTGCTGAAAGGCCAAACTTCATGTCAACATCCTGTTGATGAGGGCAGTCCTAGCATTACAGGCATATCAGGACAACCTATCTCAAGGGCAGTTGATTATACAGATGCATAAAATGTCAGTGGTGTGATATATTAAGAAACGGGGAGGAACTCACTCTTACTTCTTGTGTCAGGAGACAGTGAAAGTGTGGCAGTGGGTGATCTGTTCCACCTGCTTTCTTTTAGGACTGTACATTCTGGGGAAGTCCAGCATTTTAACAGACTGAGCAGATTTGTTCTTATATTTCACAAGTGGTCTCTCAATCTTTTAGTGGCAGAACAGATTTTTCCCCAGTGGAGTCAGCCACGCTGCAACCTGTTCGCCTCTGTCCACAATTCCAAATCCAGCAGATTTTTGCCCTAATCCCCAAAGGAGGAGTCACCGAGGGATGCTTTGATCCACAATTGGCCCAAGGACTCCTTTATGACTACCCTCACACACCACTCGTATCAAAGTTTTTACAGAAAGCTCCTCAGCGGAAGAGCATGGTGATTCTCATTGCCCAATTCTGGCCTCAACATGTGTGGTTCCCATTCCTGTGGCCTCATCTGATATACCCTTCTTGGGTTCTGAATCCTAGTCCGGATCTTTTTTCTCATCCCTCCGGGCTACCTTACCTGGACATACAAGCCCTCAGGTTGATTGCTTGTTTTCTCCACTCCAGTGATGGTTAGACAGTCCAGGCTTTCTTCCCACATTTTACACATCCTTACTTCTTCTCAAAAGTCTCCACTAGGAAGATATGTAAGAGCAAATGGAAACGATTCTTTATCTGGGCTAATGAGAGAAATCTAGGCCCCTTTTCAGCACCCATTCCAGCAGTTTTAGAATTGTTGGTTTCCATTTTTCATACTGGACCAAGTTACTCAAGAATTAAAGTACAGCTGGTTGCAGTTCCCAGTTTTCATGTAGGCAAAGATCATTTGTCATAGGCCTCACTTAGTTTATGCAAATCCTTCCTTAAAGAACGTTTTTGCTCAGGCTGCCTATCAAGGACCCTACCAATCCTTGCAACTTGACAGTTCTTCTCCAGACCTTAACTCGCTTTCCCTTTGAACTAGCAGCAAAAGCTGATTTAAATTTAAAATTGTCATCATCGAAAACCATTTTTCTAGTTGCCATTACATCTGCTGGAAGAGTTTCAGAACTTCAGGATTTATCTTGACAGCCATCTTGTATCATTTTTCATAAAGACAGGGTTTCTCTTCTCACCAGTCTGTCTTTTCTTCTATAACTGTCTTCCAGATTCTCCCTTAACAAGTCCACTAATTTACCAGTGCTCTTCCCAAAATGTGCCAATAAAGAGGAATATATGCTTCATTCATTTATTGGATATATACAAACAACTGAGATTTTTATCTCCACAGAGTAAAAGCTTTCAGGAAATCAGACCAATTGTTTATTTCATTTTCAAAAGCTAATTTGGGATACACTCTGTCTAAAGCTACATTAGCACAGTGGCTCAAGGAATACAGTTTTTATGTTTATAAACACAAGGATTTGTCTATACCAAGACAACCATGAGCTCATTCCACTAGGTCGGTCTCCACTTCATCCACCATCTTAACCAGAACATCTATAGATGACATTTTTGCTGCTGTTACTCGGTCCATTGCTCATATCTTTATAGCTCATTACATGTCGGACATAATTTCTACGAAGAGGGCAGCATTTGGTTCTGCTTTACTCCAAAATATCCTTCCATGAAACCACCCTGAGTTGATACTAATTAGGGCTCTGTCCCTAAGGTTGATGAATGAATGAAAAAGGCAATATCAGATAAAAGAATTTATGTACCTCACCATAACAATGTATCTGTGTTGTCTGTTTTTGTCTTTCCTCAACCTGCCACTCCCCTTCCCCCTTCCTCTGGAAGAAGATATCCACATGATCTGGTATGACTTGGAGGTCTTTTCCTCTCTTAGCTCCAGATTTTTGTCATGGTTCTAGACATTTATGGAATTGTTTCCTTTCTATATGTTGATGTCAAGGGGGTAAATTCGATCTGAGATTATCTGGGGCTTGAGAGAGGATTATGGGTAAGGGGAGGAGCTTGAGGTACAGATCCAAAGTCTGAGAAATGGCCAAAGTTGGATCCGAGGTCAGTTACAAAACCTAAAGGTTGAAGGATGAAAACAGAAAGCACAAATGCATCGTTATTGGGAGTACACAACTTTTGTATTTAGGCTATTTAGTAGGCAAACGTAGATATTGTCAGGGCTCATTGAAATAGTGTTTTTGCCCTTGGCGTGCACCTCCAGTTCCTGCTCCCCGTCGATAGTTGGGGGAAGTATGCTACAAGGGATTTTACAGAGGGTATGCGGGATGAGGTTAAGCTTTAATCAACCAGTAGATTTGCTATGCCACCCTGGTCAGTGAAGGTAGTGTCATTTACCACCAGTTTTGCACACTGCTTAATATTAACTTTAAGTTTCCTGCCATAGATGAAGAAGGCCTTGTGATTGTCCTTAGCCTGGGAGGCTATCATGACCTTGTAATTGGCCTTGGACTTTAGTTGAATCAGAGAGGTCTTGTCTCTGTGAGAGTTGCTCCTTCTGATTTTGGCCATAACTTTTTTATTTTGTTATATACCTTGTTAAGGTAAGAATTTCACCATTGTGGTTTGTTTTGGTGTTGCATCTGGGCTTACTTCTGATAGATAGGTCTGTGGCCAGACATCACAAATGAGGACTTGACACATGGGTGGCGTTGGGGGGTGATGCAATGCTCTGCCATTTTGGTGAGTAATGCATCCAGTATATTTGATTCTGTCTTAGGAGAGTGCAACGTCTTGTCCAGAGTGTTTGTACTGATAGTCCAGGAAACATTATGCCTATGAGTTAGAGGCGGTATACATTTTCTAGTCTGTAGAGTGATAAATCTTCCATGAGTAGGGTTTTTGGTATTTGATTAGATAGTGAGTGCCTCTAGCAGATCTAGGTAAGAGTTCTGAACTTTGTAGGTCACAGAGGGCAACCTGTAGCTGGCTAGGAGATGGTAAGGAGCTTTGACTATGGAAACCTGAACATGGCTGAATTCCAGGGCATCATTCTGTTTACCAACCTAGAAGTTGTGTTTGTTGTTAATGTAGATAGACGCTTTCACCTTAATCCCTGTCTGTGCTGCAGTTGGTCTAAATATTTGGAAGGTGCTGTAGCCTTCCACTGCCAGAGTATTTTCTGCGTTTTAAACCATGTCTTGGTAACAACACAGATGTCTGCATTCTTCAGAATGAGGAGAGCTTTTATAATGTAGAACTCTTTGTTTAGGCTTCAAACATTGAGCAGTAATACTTAGATAGCTTTGAGTTTTGTTATGTTAGTAGTTTTGTCATTTTTGACATTGCCTAAAAAAGGCTCTAAGGATAAGGGTATGGATAAAGATTTAACCCATATCCAAAAGCCTGGGAGGGGGGGCAGATGCAGTCCATCCTTGACGAAGCAGAATGGTCTGTTAACTATGTCCTCCCATGCTAATAGATACTGGATTCTTCTGGAGTAACACCAGAAACTAAATAATTATTAAAATCAGTCATGCTTTGCTCATATTTTGAGGTCTAAAACAGACCTCTCAACATTCCCTATTTTGGAGGAACCATTCCTCTTTTCAGGCATGATTTATCCCTGCACTTGATTTATCTGTTTTTGGAAGTGCGTATCCCTCTTCAGGCTTGATTCATACCTTTACACAATTTACTGAATCCCTTTATCACACACGATTTTTGAAACTGTCTAGTATACAGAAAGCCACCCAACATGACCAACAAACAAGAGAAACCAGTAATTTAAAGAAAGTGGACACACACCCTGCATCTCCCTTTTCAAAGGCAAAAAACAAATGCCAAATGTTTGGTAGAATTTTATAGAACAGTTCGTTAAATTATACAGATTTTACACTGCCTCTTTGGTAATGTGCTTGTATTTTCCAGCTTTTTTGTCATACTGTTCTGTGTGTGTTTGTGTAGTATCCCTTATTCCTACTGGAAGTGGGAGGAGTTATGTGCTACTTGGTATTCAAATGTTATGCAAGTTAGGTGTCCAGATTTTTGGGCTGGATGCAAGTACTTTTCAAGGGCTGTTGTTTCCATTTTTAGTATCAGGCCGGCTGAAAGGTATGGTCTAGAAGGGTTCATGTCTTCTATTTTTGTAGGAGAGGTTACTGTTAGATATAGGTGCCTTTGTAGTCCTGCAGCATATGTTTTGCTGGTGTAGTTCAGCTTTTTCTTTCCTGCTCCAACCTAAGCGTCCCCTTTCACTGCATTAGTTTTTTTGCCTCTGGTGTTGTTTCCTCCCACATTCCAAAGACATGCTGTAGGTGTGAGTTCATGTGCCTATGTGTGGTATGGAAGAACAGCTGCAACAGGGCTATCCAGTTGGTCATGTGAACATTGGCTCTAGATGATGGTCATTGTTGATGTGACATCCTGATCCCATTTCCAAAAATGGGGAAGGGGGGGCTGGTTATAGATGAACTTCAGAGTTCTTCAGTGGACTTTAAGTTACAGTGTTTACAGCTATTAGATACTGTATCCCACTCAATTCATGTTTTCAACGAGTGTCTGTCAGCACCTGAGTTGCTGGATATACATATACAACCTGTCTCAGGACTGTTTTTACTTCTTTCCTTCCCATAGTCACCATCACTTGGGATAAATTATTCATGGGGTGAAGAAGCATTGTTTAGAGCGTACGATCAGACATACAAGGTCAGATCAATTGTTTAGGGCATATGGTCAGGCTGACAGGTTCATATCAGAAGTCCTTCTTTCATATTAGTGTTCTGAAGATGAGAGTTGTCCTTGTGTCATTGCAGTCTCTTCAGGGCTTCCTATTCCAGTGTGCACTTGCTATCTAGTCTTACAACATCTCAGTGGTGTGCTGAGTGCACATTTTGGGAGAGGGGGGACCGCTTTATACATCCCATTTTGGTAGACCATGAGGCTGTAGGAAAAGGCCATTTCAACTTACTACATTCTCATAGCAGTTCATATCCAGGGACTAGCCAACACTCTTGTGGACAAGCTCTGACAGTGCTTGCTGATGCCACATTACTGGCTCCTCAGTCTTTTAACAGCAAACATGGTATTTTTCCACTGTGGCAAGCCATGCTGCAGTCTGACTAAGTCCATGAGCAATAGCTTCTTCTCCTCACTAATCTGGGCTCAGAGTCTGCATTCCCATAATGCTGTAGTCCATCAGTGTTCCTAGCTTTCAAGTGCTCCTTTCTTCTTTTTCAGAAAGCCAAATTGTGCAAATTTGTGGATGGGTTTTTCACAGGGCCTTATTTAAAGCCATTGTGGCACTTAGGCCACCATCCTGTTCAGGGTCTGCTACTACTACTGTTTCTCCTTCCACTGACAAGAAAGACAATTAGGCCTTTCTTCCAAAGCTGAAGAGGCTGCATCAGACTCTCATGAGCACTGTTTAGCCTGTTCATTCCAAACACATTTGCCTGGTCTAGTGGCCCCAGATGATGAAGATTCCCTTTCTCCCGGCTCCCCAGTTAAAGAAGCTTAATTTCTGGAAATTACTGTTAATGTAATGCAGCATTCTGAATGGAAATCTAAATACTTCTGAAGTTCAACAGAGGTACTGTAACCTCTTGGAAGTATTTTGGACTAAACCACATCTATCAGACAGGACTTGTAGTTTTCATATTTTTCTGTGCCAGAACATTAGGACAGAAATGTTCTAAAGTCATTAGTGCTTGTTGGCTGTCACATTGTATTAATTTCTCTTATAAACTGTATGGTAAATCCCTTCCTCATTTCATCAGTACCCGTACAGTGAAATCAATTGCCTCACCACTGCAGTGGCTGTCATTTGTGCAGCAGCTACTTGGACCTCACTAGACCCCTTTGTGAAATGTTATAAGCTAGAATTTGTCTGTAGGTGTAGGGCAGCTCTTGGAGCTATCAGGTATTAGGTTGTGAATATGCACCCAGTATTAGTTTGTGACTATCCAAGAAGTGAGGAATTTACAATTACCTACGTCAAACAAGAATGTTATGTACTTAATGTAATAACAGATGTCCTTCTATTCCAGTGTTGCAGTATTCACTTTGGTATGGGATTTTCCGCCTCAGGTGATCTGATGTTGGCTCCTATACAAAAGCTTTTGCCTGGCTGCTGTAGGTACGTGGGATGTCACACGTAGGGCCATAAACTAGGGTCCTTAAATGTGACATCGGCACGCACAGACCTCCGAACTTTTCAGCCGCAGATGTCACTTCGATCGTTCAGCTCCTGCTTACTATTACTTCGGAAGGATAAATACTTTGTTGGGTTTTTTGTTTTCTGTATCATTGCTTGTGCTTGGTTTGCTGTAGTTCTTGGCTGATGTCAGCTAAAAAAGGTAAATGCAGTCTCGACCGGCAGATACCGCACAAAGATTCCCACGATAATGCATATTTTGTTTAGGTAGGGAGCACGACCATATGTCCTGCTAATTTGTAAGTCCTTCGTGCCAAGATGCTTTACAGTCGTTTGGCCGCATTAAATTTATATCTCGAGAACCAGCGTCTGAAACGCCTAGCCTTTAGGATGGACCCGGAGTCGGTCAACCAACCCGAACCGCTCAGGAAGAAGGCCAAAGTTTCAAGACCTGTTCCTACTGTCACTCCGCTATTGGACATCCCACCCGCTTTCTCAGTTAGCTTCAATTCCTGCTGAGGAAGCCGTTTCTGCAGCTATGGAATGCATGTCCGCAGAGACTATTCAGACGTCGGCCCCAACCGACGTTGAGCTGGAACCTCTTATTGGACGACTGACCAAGTCCTCGCCTACTACAGGCCAGACTTCAATCCCTAGACTGTTCCCGAAGCCTACTCCTTCCAAGAAAAGACAGAAGACAAAACATATCACTCCTCCTTCTGAAGCACAGCCAGATTGGCTGTCTTTTACTAATACTCTTATGCATGCCTTAATGGCCCTTAGGCCCACAGGCCCTACTCCTTCTACCATCCCTGTACTCAGTCCTCACCCAGCCTCTGCCTTTTCTCCCCAACATCCAACTACACAAGAGAAAGAAGAACAGCAATATCAATATGATTCCTCCTCATAGGAATCAGTCTCTTATGTGTCCCAAATTGTTTCCCATGTTGACTATTATTCCCCAGATGAAGACTCCATTGAAGGGGACTCCCCACCTGAAGATTTAACTTTTAACAAAACTATAACTAAAATGAAGGAATTTTTCAAGTGGGACACTACCCTGATGTCTGACACCCAGAAGTGATATTTTGAACTTCTGCAACTTGAGTCTCCCTCTCTTTCAGCAATACCTCCTGTGCTCCCAGCCTTCCTGGATGCAGTCAGTTTGGTCTGTAAGAATCCTGACTCTCCGCCCCCAGCCCCTTAAAGACCAGACAGGTTTTATAAGGTGCCTGATGACCAAAAATACCTGGTGATGCCTCCACTAGCAGATCCAGCTGTCGTTGTGGCTCCTGACATACAATCTAGACAGGTACCTTCTGCCAGTCTCCTACCAACGGATAAGGACAGTAAAAGCATAGATAGACTGAGCAAAAAAGTGTATACTTCTCCACCTTGGCTTTCAGAGCCATTAATTACCAAACACACATGGTAAAATACGTGGACATTAAAGGTCCCACAACAGTTATCAGAAAGTGTGGCACATAGGAATGTTCCTAATGCTCATGCAAAATCTCTCCTGGTTTGTATAAATGCCACCTGAAGTTCCCATTGTAGGTCATAGGCCTAGTGTGGTTAGCATAAAGTAAGTAAAGAAATGAGCAAACAACAAAAGTAGTAGGGGTAAAAACCTAAAGTCATCAATGTTAGAAATACATTCTTGTTTCAGCTATACACCTAGCTTACGTTTAATTATTTACTGCATTAAAACAGTTTTGCAACATGTAAGACTGATTCACTTTAGTGTGTCTTGCTTGCAGCCAGCAGCACAGACCGACACTATCATGAGGTATTACTGGAGGAAACTGTGATAAACTGTGAGAGACTGCCAGCCCAGCTAGATAGAATTTTGTAAATAATTCTGTGTCATTGTAAATATTGATATGATCCACAGGTTGTGTAATAAATGTAAGAAAACTGTGTTATGTTCTGAACTTCAAAAATGTAACCACAGTGCACCCTGCTGGAAGAAAGCTGATAAGTAAAGCATTTTATGACTGATCTCAAGCTTGGATACAGGATGTCTGCAGCCAGAAATTATTTCTATTGTTTTTAAGACAATAGGTAATTACTAGGTTTCACATGTAAAATGTCTCTTGCTGTTGTGGCTTCTTGGCAGGTGCAGATTACAAAAATAAATGTTTAATTTTAAGTTCTGTGAGCCTGGGAACTTAAGTAGAGGTAACAAGAATGATGTAGACTGAAATAACTTGGCAGTAATGTGTATTATCAATTTAAGGGCTTTCTCAGAAAGTAAGGATAACATTTTGTATTTGACTTCAGAGTGGACAGCAACTCACCAGCACTTTGCCTTGTATGCAGAATTTACAACAGTGAATCTGAAGTAGTTAACTTAATTTTATCTGCAACCTGTGGGTATTCGGATCCATATCGGATCTGTGCCGGAAACTTATTTTCTAGCATCTGCTCCAAGCTCCTCCCCTACCCATAATAACACCACCATCTCCTATCTTCCCTCAGATCTCGTTTGCAGCGCCATAGTGAGCATCATGGTCTCCTTTGCTCTGAGCTTCAGGGATTGTAAGTGTGTTTATTACTATCTTTCTGTGTGAAGGTGGTCGTTAGTTTTCCCTCCCTTCCCCTTTTAGGGTATGCTGTTCGTCGGTTCTAGTAAAAAAAAAAAAAAAAAAAAAAGTTTTTTTTATTAAGAGTTGTTTTTAGGCCCACTTCCCTTCAGTGTGTGCTAGTGTGTTGTGCTTTCTCTTTAGGGAGTGGCGGTTAGTTTTGGGCTATGGCTGATCAGCCTAAGTCAGTCTTTAAAAAATGCACAGAGTGTGGCCATAAGCTCTCAACGGCTGGTGGTCACATTCTGTGTGTAATCTGTTTGGGAGTGCCTCATTTATCGATCCAGTGTTCGCTTTGTGCAGGCTTTAACCTGAGGGCCCTCAGGGATAGGAAGGCCAAATTGGTTGCCAAGGGTCTTCTCCGTGCCTCCATGCTGGATTCTGCCATAGCCTCAGTCTGTGGTACGCCCACCAAACCACCCACTCAGACAGGGACTCAAACTCCCGCTCATGCTGGTGTGGAGGAGGAAAAAGAAAAAAGAGAGAAAAAGAAAAGGATAGCGAAAGATGCAAGGAAGACAAAGAGAGGAAGAGGGGTAGGCCTCGCAAGAGGTCTCTGGATAGAGAACTCTTCCCTAGTCCATCATCAAAGATTCTGAGACCAGCTCCTCCTAGGCTCCACTCACCCCGTTTCTTGCCGGAGCTGATGGAGTCTTCAGATCCGAGGCCTTCCTCACCCTTGCTTTACAGACCAGCCAGGTCCAAGTCGGTCACCTCTTTGTGATCGACTCTGAGCCTATCAGACTTGGACATGGACAGGATGATGCGGAGATTCATTCAGACCCAAATACAGATAGGAGTCTTGCCAGGCCCCTCTCCCTCTGGAGGGGGTCCTCCATGCCCTTCTTCCATCCCATTTCTCCTTCCCCGATCCATGCGGCTGCTTTGGGGGTTTTGGATCCGAGACTCTTTGGAGCTGGTAGCTCGGCGCCGACGGTTCCTCCAACCTCGACTCCGGCTGTTACCTTGAATTCCTCAGATCTGGCTAGTTCAGATCTGAGCGACTCTGTGAGCCGTGGACAGGGAGTTGGG
Source organism: Protopterus annectens (assembly GCF_019279795.1). Lineage (NCBI taxonomy): Eukaryota > Metazoa > Chordata > Ceratodontiformes > Protopteridae > Protopterus > Protopterus annectens. Next base: position 172,283,193 of record NC_056735.1, on the reverse strand, counting down.
CCCGAGGGAATGGATCAGTCTTTGGCTCCAACCTTTTTGGATCCGAACCGTTCCCTTGGAGCTCAGGCTACCCTCGTTTCGGCTCCGATCCCCACTTTGGACACGGGGAGAGCTTCTTCCTTGCTGAGTGTCAAGGAGGTGTGCTCTCCTTCGGCATTTGAAATGGTGGAGAGGGTTCTCTCCCCAGGGATTGAGACCTCGGCCCATCTCCTCGGATTCCACCCAGACTCCACTGGATTTGGCGATGACTCCCTTCAACCTGTCTCAGGGACAGCCCGTGCCAGAGGAGCCCCAGGTTATTCCCCTTGAGGAATCCCCTGCGGCTCATGAGTCACTTCAGAGAGTCCCACTGAAGAAGGCCCCCTTAAGCGCAAGTGCAAAAGGAGGCACTTGGACTTCCCTGAGTCCCTTACTACAGACACGGATTTAGATGGAGAAGGTTCCCCCAGGACACCTCCCGAGGATGTCTCCATCGGAAACATCATGGAATTCCTCCGCCAGAGGGGAGGTTGGTCAGCCCCAAAACCTTCTACGGATGAGTCTGAGTTCCTGGAGGCTTTTGGCACGGGCCCGTGTACTTCCTGGGTGTCCCCGCCAGCGGACCCCTTGGTGGACCTTATCACCACATGGGCATGGAAGGAGCCTGACACCGTAGAGCCAATCCCCAAATGCCCTGGCAAGATTCTTTCTCCTCCCACAGACAGACAACCTTGGTCTAAAGGAGCCTCTGTTGATGCTATGGTGGTCGCAGCAACCACCAAGAAGGAATTGGCGCAAGAGAGTTCCTCAGTCCACCCTCCGGACAAGGAGTCCAGGACAGTGGATAGGTTTGGGACGTGCGTTTATTTGTCAGCAACCTTTTCCATCCGTGCGCTGAAATATTTGGCACGTTATACTGCTGCAGCGAGACCTTGTCTTGGAATTCGCTGAGTCTCCCCCAGAGTCTTTATCGCAGCAGGACAAACAACTGTTCTCTGTGAAAATGTCGACTCTGAAGTCTGTATCTAACACGTCCATGTGCCTCTTTTTCCATGCCACGGAAGGAGCAGCTAGGGTGGCTGGGACAGGCGTAGCCATGAGGCGACATGCCTGGCTCAGGTTGTGTCAGTTTGCGGACCCTTTCAAGGTGTCATTTACTAATGCTCCCTATGATGGTTCCTCCCTTTTCGGGAAGACAGTACATGACACTTTTGACAAGAGCGAAAAAGACAGGAAGACTTTGTCTGCCATCGGGATCCGCTTCTCTAACCCTCAGCGGTCCTTTTCTAGGAACCAAAGAGGGCAAAAGAAGATGTGGTTCCGGAAATCTCAGTTTTCCTGGGAGTTTCAGGACAACTCATCCCCCAGAGGCAGAGGGGGACAGGATTGATGCCGACCCAGAGGTAGAGGGGATCCCAGGAATTTTGGGTCTAGGGAACCTTTTTCTGACAGGCCCACGCCGCAGCCCTGAGGGGTTTGCCCAAATGTCATACTCTGGAGGCAGTCAGGGGGAGATTGTCCTTGCACCCAGAGGCATGGGAGTTCATAACTGCAGATCATTGGGTGCTACAAATAATATCCAGAGGCTACACTATCCCATTTGTTGCCCCGTCAAGTGCTACAAAACGCCTCCCGGATGTCCCACCCACTCACTGGGAGGCCTGCAGCTCTAGAGGTTTCAAAGCTGCTTCACAAACGAGCCATTGAACCAGTCCCCCTCGACCAGTCCAGATTAGGCGTTTACTCCAGGTTCTTTTTAGTGCCAAAAAAGACGGGGAACCTCAGGCCCATTTTAGACCTGTCAACCTTGAACCTGTCTGTCGCCAAGCAAAAGTTCCGGATGGTCACCCTACAGTCCATTCTACCTTATCTCCGAGAGTGTGACTGGATGTGCTCGTTAGACCTCCAGGATGCCTACTACCATATCAAGATCCACAGAAGCTCCAGGGGGTTTCTTCACTTCCGGCTGGGAGCCAGTCACTTCCAGTTCAGAGCTCTACCCTTTGGTCTCATCACAAGCCCCCAGGGTGTTTACTAAGGTAATGGCAGTAGTAGCAGCTCATCTGAGGCTTCAGGGAATTCAGGGATTTCTTTACCTGGATGACTGGCTCTTCGCTGCTTCCACCAAGCGTCTCTTTTGTCTGGCCCGTGACTACTTTCTTCTCTTGGCAGATCGGCTGGGGATTACAGTCAATGTTCACAAATCCCTTTTGCACCCAGTACAAGTTTTAGATTTTATCGGGGTACGGCTAGACACTTTGCAACTAAAAGTCTTCTTAATGCCAGACAGGATGTTAAACCTCAGATACCACATCGGTCTAATCATGGACCTCAAATTTCCAAAGGCGAGCATTGTTCTCCGGGCCCTGGGCTCCATGGCTGCCACAATCTCTGTTCTCCCCTGTGCACGCCTTCACATGCGGGTCCTTCAATGGACTCTAGCTGTCCAATGGTCTTGGCTAGACCTGCCCATGGATTTTCTGATAAGGATCAGTCACACCTGCAGGACGTCTCTCCTTTGGTGGCTTCATTCACCGGATGTTGCAGCGGGACGCCTTTTCGTGACATCTCCAGCCCAAGCCACAGTGACCACGGATGCCTCTCAACTCGGGTGGTGGAGACACTGTTCGGGAAGGACGGTCCAAGGCACACGGTCCCTGATAGAGACCAAGTTGCACATAAATGTTCTGGAGATGAGGGCAGTGCTTTTAGCGTTGAAAGCCTTCCATACTGTCCTTTCTCTGGGTACGATTGCAGTTCAGTCAGACAACATGTCAGTTGTCTGGTATATCAACAAGCAGGGGGAACCAGATCTTACACTCTTTGTCGCGAGGCCATGAGTGTGTGGGAGTGAGCGATTTCCACCGGTCGGTTTCTGATCGCAATGCACATCCCAGGACCCTCCAACATTTTAGCGGACAGATTGAGTCAGGCTGTTCTGATGCCGTACAAGTGGTCTCTGAAACAGTCAGTAGCGGAGGAGATATTCCTTGCATGGGGACAGCCTTGCTGCGATCTCTTCGCATCTCCTTCCAACACGAAGTGCAACAAGTTCTTCGCTCTGATTCCCTCACCAGGGGATGCACCCAGAGACGCTCTAGTCCATGTTTGGCCTCCCGGGTTACTGTATGCTTACCCACTGTTACGACTCATTCCGAAGTTTCTTCAGAAAGCTTGCCGACTGGGGTGCAAAGTGACCCTCATTGCCCCATTCTGGCCTCGTCAAGTTTGGTTCCCCTTCCTTTGGTCTCATCTTCTAGCTCCTCCATGGATTCTGGATCCCTGCTTGGATCTCATCTCTCATCCTTTGGGTGCCTACCCTCCCAATCTGGACAGTCTCAAGCTGACAGCTTGGCTACTCTTGTTCCCTTGATTAACAGAACTCCCGGTCTTTCATCCCCTGTTAAATCTATACTAGTGGCTTCTCTTAAGGATTCCACTAGAAACTTTATCGCAGTAAATGGAGACGTTTCTCTGTGTGGGCCTCTCAGAGAAACCTGGATCCTTTTACAGCCCTGGTTTCAGCAGTGTTGGATTTCTTGACTAGTATTTTTCACCAAGGAGCTAGTTCCTCCACGGTGAAAGTATAGCTGGCAGCCATTTCTAATTTTCATGTCGGTGAAAATAAGATTGCCCTGGCCTCTTCTAGGCTGTGCAAAGCCTTTCTAAAAGGCACTTTTCTTTTGCGTCCTCCCATCAAAAATTCGGTTCCTCCTTGGGACCTCACTTTGGTTCTCCAGTCATTAGTAACTCCTCCTTTTGAACCTGCAGCATCAGTGGATTTAAAGTTTTTATCTTGGAAGACAGCCTTCCTAGTGGCTATTACGTCGGCTAGGAGGGTCTCTGAGCTTCAGGCTTTGTCTGCCATGCCTCCTTATTTGGTCTTCCTTAAGAACAGGGTCTCTCTCCGTACAAATCCTTCTTTTCTACCCAAAGTGGCATCTCAATCAAACATAAACCAAACAATTAATCTACCTGTTTTCTTTCCAAATTTTCAGAACAAAGGTGAATATAAACTTCATTTGTTAGATGTTCATAGACAATTTAGTTTCTACCTTCATAGAACGCAACCCTTCCGTAAGTCCGATCAATTATTTGTCTCATTTTCTAAACCTCGTTTGGGAAAGGCCATTTCCAAGGTTTCTTTAGCCAGATGGATCGCTCTTTGCATTTTACATATTTAAAAAGCCAAGGGTTTATCTCCTCCTGGTCTGATTAAAGCTCACTCTATCAGGTCCATGGCGACTTCTGCTGCCTTTTGGTCTAGGTCTAAGGTTCCTTTGGATGACATTTGTGCAGCAGCAACTTGGGCAAATTCACATATTTTCATCTCCCATTACAAATTAGATCTGATTTCCAGAGAGAGAGCATCCTTTGGCTCTGCGGTGCTCAGGAATATCCTTCCATGAGGGCTTCCCAGGATTTGTTGAGTAACTAGGGACTCTGTCCCACAGGTTGCAGATAAAAAGTTAGCTACTTCAGATAAAGAAGTTATGGACTCACCATAACGTTCCATCTGAGTAGTTATACTTCATTTTTCTGCAACCTTCCCACCCTCCGTCCCCCTGACCTTTTCATGTGGATAAACATGTTAGGTTTATTTAGTTGAGTTACTAAAGTGTATAGTTGCAGCAAACTCGATCTGAGGGAAGATAGGAAATGGTGGTGTATTATGGGTAGGGGGAGGAGCTCGGAGCAGATGCTAGAAAATAAGTTGTCGGCTCGTATCCGATATAGATCTGAATACCCACAGGTTGGAGAAAAATGAAGTATAACTACTCAGATGGAACGTTATGGTGAGTACTCTTGGAGATAGAATATACCCAGATTAGTCTAGCTGTTTTCTATATTTGTCAGACTATCGTACAATATTGTGTTAAAGCATTTTCCTTTGATTTCTGAACTCTTTGTCATTGTGTTGAACTGACTAGTATTGTCTTGTGTTTTTATACCCAGATTAGTCTAGCTGTTTTCTTTATTTATATCAGACTATTGTACAATATTGTGTTAAAGCTTTTTTTCCTGTAATTTCTGAACTCTTTATTGTCATTGTGTTGAATTGACGAGTATTGTCTTGTGTTTTTATTATTTATTATTAAATATTTTAAAACTTTTAACTGTAGCTGTTTTGTGTGGAAATAATTTAAGCTCTCACAGTGCTTACATGTATTTGGTGATACTGTATACTCCACTCTAGAATAGCCTTGCTTTTTTGTCACACTTACTATTTGGATAACAGTAATATTACACATTGGAATTGGTCACCCTTTGGGAGGGGCCTTATTAGTAGCTGATAAGTAGTGGTTGGTGGCAGTGATTTCTACCTTATAGTCTGGGCAGAAGTGGGCATAGCTGGAGAACCTATGCCAGCTTTTCCCAGGAATGTCTGTGTGTTTGTATAAAACTCAAATTTCAAAGTTTGTGTGTCAGCTACTTGGGCAGAGACACGAAACACTGGCTGGACAGAGAGGGTGCTGGAGGTTTTGGCTTGACCACTCGGCTGACATCTGTACCCTGTAGCTGTGCCAGTGGGGAGTCTTATTAGGGATCTGGAGAGAAAGGGAGAAACCAGTCCCAGACTGACTGTGTTCTCTGTGTGCTCTTAAGTGAAATTGTACTTTACTGTGTGTGTACTTGTTATCCTTCCAATGTGGATGCCCCTCACTGGTGTTAGTGGTGAGGATTGAGGCTCCTTGATTACTGGGCCAGTGCATGGGCACCACAGAAACACTAACCGCTTGCTTTTCACTAAGGCTCAGTTAACCTTCAACTTCAGAGTCCACAGTCCAGATAAAAGCACCTTGCTGACTAAACAGAACTGAAGGATCATTTAGAATCTACTGTCAAGTTTGGATCTTTCAGACTCTGCTGACTGTCAGAGCTAGATGAGTAGTAATCTCTGCTGGGGGCCACAGTCTTTAAGACGGAAAGAAGGGTATTCAGTGCAGCTAGGTGCGTAATGTATTGGCTTCCTTCACCTAAAATTAAGCTGGGTTGAGAGTTTCTCGAGGTCTAATGGGCATGAATTTGACATTCCTGCTTTTAGTTTCTTATTAAACAGAGACAGTAGATGTTAAGTTGTCAATCTCGCCTTCATTCTTGCTTGATGGGTTCGGAGCCGATCCTCGGCTCCGACTCGGCACTTGCTTTAGCTCGAGAACTCCTTTTACCAGCTCGAGGCAGCCCCATATCCCATGATGCAAGGCAGTAAGTACCCAGATCTCGTTTGCCGCTTCGCTTGGGAGGTCTTCTTTTTACCAGCTCCTGGTAAGTTGTTTCACTTTGTGATTTTCAAGCCCCTTTTTAGTCAAAAACTAATTTTTATATAGTTTAAATTTAATTTCTATCCCTTCCTGACAGAAATTCCCTGTCTTTTTGAATTTGTTCTTAGTTATCCCTATCCCATCCCCCCCCTGTTAGGGTGTGTGTGTTGGTGTTTTTTATAGAATACCTTTTTGGTATTTTGTGTAATTTAATTTTATTTTGACTGGTGTGTGTGTGTTTTGTGTGTCGGCACCATGTCAAAGGAGAGGGTTTCAGGTTTTAAGAAGTGTGACTCGTGCTGTCAGAAAATGTCTCTGACAGGCGGTCACACTTCTTGCCTGTATTGTCTGGGCCCTCTTCACCTGCAGGACTCCTGTGCTATTTGTCACTCCTTCAGCCAGAGAGTCCTGCAGGAGAGACATAACAAACTGGTTCTTAGGGGCCTTCTTAAGCCGGAGGGCTCTCCGGCTAAGTCGGCTCCACCGAAACCAGCAAGAGTTTCCAAGGCCCAGGCTTCTGTTTCTAAGCCTGCGGCCTCGGCTCCGACTCGTACAGAGTCGAGATCGGCTCCGGCTGGAGCCGATTCTGGCTTGACTAAGCCTTCGGCACCGATGGCCATCGGTGCCGAAACTGCATTGTCCGCCGATGTCGGCTCCGATCGGCTCCGACACCCATGTGGCACAGGCATCGGTGTCGGCTCCGATACCGTTACTTTGGTGGCTGTATCGGCTCCGGCTGGAGCCGATACATCGAGGCGTTCTGTCGGCTCCGAGAAATCGGCTCCGACAGGATCCGTAGTGTCGGCTCCGATGGCTCATTCCAGGAAGAGGTCGAGGTCTCCTTCCTTGGAGCCGATACTTTCGGCTCCGGCTTCACCTCTTCTGTCGGAACGGAGCCATCGGAGCCGATCTTCAAGGTCATCCAGGTTGTCTGACCATGACCTAGAGAGAGTGGTCAGCAGATTGCTCAAGTCACAGGTACTGGCCCAAATGCTTCACAGTCCGTCTCAGCAGACGACTGTGGGTCCACACCCCGTTACAATTCCTCCTTCAACTCTACCCCAGAGCTTGGAGTTGGAGTCTTCGGGCATAGTTACTGCTACGGCTGGAGGACGGATACCCCCTTCTGTTCCTTCAGCCTCTACTCTTATCTCCTCTTCCTTAGAGGGATTCGGTGGTCGGGCTTCCATGGTCTCCTCCGAGGGGGTGAGTGGCATCGGACCCTTGTCCGAGCCCCTCTTCCCCTTGGAGCCTCGGCCTTGGTGAGCTCGGCTCCGACATCTGCCTCGGATGCTTCCCTTTCGGTGGTCCCTGGAGTTCCTAGCTCTTGGAGCGGGTTCTCTCGGACCTGCCTGGGAGGGGAGCATTCGAGGTGATGAAGAGTGTACTGGCCACTGGTATCAGTCAGCAGTCTCTTCCCGTAGCTCCTCCCTCTATTGTACCTGTTGACATCTCTGCCACTTCTCTTGCTACAGGACCCAGAGATCCTCCGCCTCAGGTTTCCCCATTGGGAATTTCTTCCTCTTCCGAGGATTCTCCTGATGTTTCGGGAGATCCTCCTAGGAAGAGGACTTGTAAGAGGAAGCATGTAGACTCCCCCGAGTCTGTCACGTCGGATACTGACTTTGATGAGTCAGAGGGATCCCCTAGATCCCCCTCTGAGGATGTCTCCTTCTCAGACATCCTAGAACTTCTGAAACAGAGGGGAAACTGGCCCACCAACAATCCCTCTGAGGATGAGTCCGTATACCTAGAGGCGTTTGGATCTCGGCCCTCCACCTCCTGGGTGTCTCCGCCTTTCGACCCCCTTATGCAGGTTATTGCACGAAAGGCGTGGACAGCTCCTGACTCTGTAGAGCCAGTCCGCAGGAGGCCTTCTAAATTTATCAGTCCACCTAGTGACAAACAATCCCTTACCCAGGGTGTCCACGCTGATGCCATGGTGGTGGCTGCGGCCACCAAAAGGAACTTGCAGATCCTTCCGTGCCGTCCATCCTCCTAATAAGGACTCTAGGACCATGGATAGGTACGGCAAGCGGATGTTTTCCTCAGCGACCTTTGCTATGCGTTCGCTGAATTATCTTTGTCACTTCACCAGACTCCAGAGAGATATCCTGAAGGAGCTGGGAGAAGTAGTTCAGGATCCTACAGCTGCAGGGGCTCAAGAAAAGATTGCTTCGCAGCTAGGAACCCTCAATTCCATTGCTAACTCCTCCATGCGGCTAATATCTTATGCTGCGGATGGAGCGAGTAGAGCCGCAGGCACAGGTGTGGCCCTTAGACGCCAAGCCTGGATGCGGCTATGTGATTTTGCGGATCCCTTTAAGGCGTCCTTCACAAATTCTCCCTTTGATGGGTCAGCTTTGTTTGGCCCTCAGGTGAAGGAGACCTTGACCAGGTGTGAGCAGGACGGCAAGACTCTTTCTGCTGTTGGAGTCCGTTTTCCACCCCTTCTAGGCCTTATCCCAAAGGACAGAAGGGTGGTAAGATGTGGTTCCGTAAATCCCAAGGAGTCACGCCGGATTCACGTGGTCAGTTTACCCCTAGAGGCAGAGGGGTAACAACAACAGACGCCGCTCTAGAGGCAGAGGGGTCCGAAAAACCAGGGAAACAGGGAGCCTCTCTCTGATAAGCCCTTTCAGCATCCCTGAGGTGTTGCCCGGCTGTCCCTCCTTGGAGGCAGTCGGGAAGATTATCACTGTACCCAGAAGCCTGGCGTTCCCTCACTCAAGACAGATGGGTACAGTCGATCATATCCAAGGGTTACATTATTCCTTTCGAGGAAAGTCCCTTCCCCTCAAGTTCCCTTCCAGACGTACCACCCGGTCTAAGGGACATTGCAGAGTTAGAAATCGCAAAACTACTGCAAAAAAGAGCCATTCAGCCAGTTACAATAGACCATTCAGAGCCCGGAATCTACTCAAGGTTCTTTTGGTCCCCAAAAGGCGGGAGACTGGAGACCAATATTGGATCTCAGCAGACTCAACAAGTCTGTCAGGAAGACAAGATTCGAATGGTCACTCTTCAGTCAATTCTGCCCTTCTTACAGAAGGACAACTGGATGTGCTCAATAGATCTTCAGGATGCGTACTATCACATCAAAATTCACAGACGCTCCAGGAGATTTCTCCGCTTTCGGTTGGGGTCCAGTCATTTCCAGTTCAGAGCCCTGCCCTTTGGTCTCACTACAGCCCCCAGGGTGTTCACCAAATGCATGGCAGTGGTCACGGCTCACCTGAGACGTCAAGGATTCCAGGTGTTTCCGTATCCCGACGACTGGCTCCTGTCAGCCACCACCAGGCATCAGCTTATACAAGCCAGGGATTACACAATAGACCTTTGTTCTCATTTGGGCATCTCAGTCAACTTCGAAAAGTCATCCTTATCGCCCTGCCAGTCTATTACCTTCATAGGCGCAAACTTAAACACTGTTCGGATGTCAGCTACCCTTACAGAACAAAGAGTTTCAGACATTCAGACTCATGTCAGGATCATTCTGGCCAGCAAGAAAGTACAGGCCAGAATGGTTCTAAAAGTATTAGGTCTCATGGCTGCGGCCATTACTCTTCTTCCCTGGCTCGATTCTACATGCGCCTCCTTCAGTGGATGCTGTTCACACAGTGGTCATACCAGCAACTCCCAATGCGTCACCAGATTCTGGTGACACAAACATGCAAAGAACATCTTGCTTGGTGGATCACATCGTCTCAGGTTCACCAAGGCAGATGCTTTGTACCTCCGTCCCCGATAGCCACTGTCACCACGGATGCCTCCCTGATCGGGTGTGTTGGTCATTATCAGGGCAGGATGGTTCATGGGGCGTGGCAACCGTTCGAGTACCATCTGCACATAAATGTCCTGGAGATGAGAGCAGTGCTTTTAACGTTGCAAGCCCTCAACGACTTTCTTCCCGTAGGGACAATTGCAGTCCACACAGACAACATGTCTGTAGTTTGGTATATCAACAAACAGGGCGGAACCAAGTCCTACCCCTTGTGTCGAGAAGCGCTCAGACTATGGCAATGGGCGATCTCCTCTCATCGGTTTCTGGTAGCAACGCATATCCCTGGGAAAACCAACATTATAGCGGACAGATTGAGCAGAGCTATTCTCATGCCTCACGAGTGGTCTCTCAAGCAATCCATAGCGGAAGAGATTTTTCTGGAATGGGGTCGTCCATGTTGCGATCTTTTGCTACTCCCCAAAACAGCAAATGTCCAGACTTCTTCAGCCTCTTCCCTCTATCAGGCCATCCCCAGAGACGCTCTGACCCAGGATTGGCCCCAGGGACTTCTTTATGCCTTCTTTTCCTCTGATCCCTCAGGTGATCCAGAAAGCTACCGTTTTGAGAGCCAAATTGATTCTCATTGCCCCTTACTGGCCTCGACAAGTTTGGTTCCGTTCCTCCATCATCACCTTTTGGTGCAGCCGTGGCATCTGGACCCAGTGCCAGATCTACTGATTCACCAATCCGGTCAGCTGCACCGGTCAATCCCTTCTCTCAACCTCACAGCATGGTTGCTCCACTTCCTTCCCTAGCCAGGCTTCCTTTGATCTCTAACCCAGTTAGAGATATCATAGTAGCTTCACTAAAATCCTCTACCAGGAGGATTTACACAAGCAAATGGAAACGTTTCTCTTATTGGGCTAAGGCCCAAAATATTGATCCTTTTACTGCCCCTGTTCAGGCAGTTCTGGACTTCTTAGCAGAGATTTTTCATGCAGGCTCCTCTTCTTCCTCAGTCAGAGTTCAGTTGGCTGCTATTTCTAATTTTCATGTTGGGATAGCAGATCATAATATTATGTCCCATAGGCTCTGCAGGGCCTTCTTGAAAGGAATTTTCCTACTAAAGCCTCCAATCAGGAATCCTCCTCCTCAGTGGGATCTAAATTTAGTGCTGACATCCTTGATTCTTCCCCCCTTTGAGCCAGCTGTTTCTTGTTCCCTGAAATATCTTTCTTGGAAAACTTTATTCCTAGTGGCTATTACATCTGCCAGGAGGGTGTCTGAACTTCATGCTCTTTCGGTTCGACCCTATTTGATTTTTCACAAAGACAGAGTATCTTTGAGAACTAATCCATCATTTTACCTAAGGTCGCTTCAAAAACAATCTGAATCAATCCATTGATCTCCCTGTATTTTTCCTAACTATTCAGATAGAGCTGAACAAAGCTACATTATCTTGACGTCCACCGTCAGCTTAGATATTATTTGGACAGAACAAAAAATTTAGGAAATCTGATCAACTTTTTGTTTCCTATGCGGATAATAAAAAGGCCTTCCTGTTTCTAAAGTGACTTTGTCCAGATGGCTTTCTTCGGTCATCACTGAAATTTATACGATCAGGGGAAAACAGCTGTGCTCAAAACCTAAAGCACATTCAACTAGGAGTTTAGCTACTTCTTCAGCTTTTCAAGCTAGACTGCCTTTGGACACTATTTGTGCAGCGGCCACTTGGGCCACTCCTCACACTTTTGTTTCCCATTACAAATTGGACTTGGCCTCCAGGGACAGAGACAGTTTTGGCTCTACAGTCCTCAAGAGTTTGTTCCATTGAGCCACCCAGGATAGAGGTGCTAGGGACGCGGTCCCATCAAGCAAGAATGAAGGCGAGATTGACAACTTAACATTAAGAAGTTATGTACCTACCATAACGTTCCATGTTAGTTGTCTTCTCTCGCCTTCTTTCTTGCGACCCTCCCTCCTTCCCCCTGGCCTGGACAGACCTTGTATAAGAAACTATTATGCTAAAGACCATTCTAACCTGGTCCTTTTTTCCATCTGTAAGTTTCTTCTTCCTTTGGGAAGTATTTTATGCTTGGTGTTATTGCCCTTTGTCAACAAACGAGATCTGGGTACTTACTGCCTTGCATCATGGGATATGGGGCTGCCTCGAGCTGGTAAAAGGAGTTCTCGAGCTAAAGCAAGTGCCGAGTCGGAGCCGAGGATCGGCTCCGAACCCATCAAGCAAGAAAGAAGGCGAGAGAAGACAACTAACATGGAACGTTATGGTAAGTACATAACTTCTTATTTTCATATAATACCCACACACCTCTCAGTACTCATTCTGTTTTTCATATAATACCCACACACCTCTCAGTACTCATTCTGTTCTCAGCTCTTTGGATAAGTGTATACTTCGTCAGTTGATCCTGAGAGCTCCATTTTTTTTATCATTTAATCAGTAGCTGGCATGATGACCTGATTCCTGGAGTCAGGCAAAAAAAAATGCAAACAAGCAGAAAATGAAGCTGTATGTGTACTTGATTTTTTTGTTACTGAATAAAGCACTGAATCTGACAAGTTTTATTTATTTCTTTACCAGAATGTGTTTATAACAGCTTGTTTCCATAAATCGTGTAGGGAAGAATCAGAAATGTGTGTAAGTGTCTGCTTGCAGGCTAAAATAAAAATAAGAATTTGCAGATAAAAATGGTACAGTTGAGAGGTATGCAGTAGGCCATGCTCTTATCAGGTGATAAATTTCACCTTATTGTGTTTTTTCATTGCTTGTTTGCAGTGTAAATATCAAATAGTCATTGTTAGTTTTTTGCAGGTGGTGTGCACACTAGTGGCTGGAATAAAATGATAGGCACAGGGGCTAGGTGCGCCTAGGTTGTTTGTGGTTGACATGACGGCACACAAACTTAAAGCATACACATTGTTTAAGAACAAAATATTCAGAGAAATTTTGTGTGATTGTGTTTGAAGAGGAGGAACTTGGCCCTAGGATCCATCAAGAAAGTGCAGTCATAAATTACCCAATGTTAAATTGTGTTAAATGTTTTGATTTAAGCACTTGAATTGTTGAATATTAGTTTGTCATCTGCATATTTATTTTATTTTATTTTATTATTTATTTATTGGGAGTTGATTTCTAGGATGGTCCACTAGGCTAAAACTGGCCCGTTTTCAGTGGAGGCCCAGAGAGAAAAGTTCCACAAACATAACATTTAAAAGCATGTAGATAAATAGTGTAGAACAATTTTTAACAAAGTTCTATTTTCTTAATGCTCCAAAAACATAAACATTTGGCAATTATATACTCAACAGTGTAGAACAATTATTTACAAAGTTTTTGCTTCTTAGTGAGGAAAGTGATATGCAACAGTCCAAAACAATTTTATGCAAAGTTTTATTTTCCGTAGTGAAAAAATTGGTATGTAACAGTTATGAAAAATTATACAGGCAGGGTAACTTTGTAGTGGCAGTTTGCAAAAATATGTGTTTAAGAAGAGACCAAGAATATGTAGGGGGTGAGAGTAGGGGTCATGGAGGTTGAGGAGGGTGGTGTGCAAGGGTGGGCACACTGGGGCAGTTACAGATCTACGTGGTAGAGAGGTGTTTGTGCAAGGCTTTGAGTAGACCTAATATGTAGTGGGAGAGAGTTCCAGTTTCTATCTACAAAGTAAGAGTAGAGTAGTTAGCCGGCTGGTAGATTAGGTCTGTAAACCTTAGAAGCTGCAGGTTTTCTGATCTGAGAGATCTCTTTGGTGTATGTAGTGTGAGAATATTTAAGAGAGTGAGGGCTTATAAACTAACTTGAGTAGGGGTTAGTTGTATGTAGGTAAACTGATGGGGCAGTTCAATCCATTCAAGAGATTGTAGAGCCTGGCAATGGTGGGTGGAATAGGAGGAGTTGGCTGCAAACCTGGCAGTCTTGTAACAAGTTTATAGTTTAGATTTTAATGAGGAGAGTATGTTTGTGAGTAGTGAGGTTCTATATGTAAGAGATGGGAGAAGATAAGTTGTGGCGAGAGGTTTTTTTTTTTTTTTTTTTGTAGTGGAAGTGAGGAAATGGTTGTGCCTATAAAGAGAGCCCAGTTTTGGGGGTGTTTTTTATGTCATGTTGAATGTGTAAGTCAAATTTGAAATGATAGTCTATTACTACCCTTATTAGTTTTGTGTGGGAGACTATTTCAGTAGGTGTTTTATTGTGAGAGAGTACGATGAATTGGTCTTCGTGTATAGGTGTGTTTTTTAGGTAAAAACACTGGTAGCTCGGTTTTGTTGGGATTGAGTAGTAGATTGTTTTTGGTCAACCAGTTTTCAGTGGTGGAGAATGCTGTTTAGGCTGTGTTTTGAAGAGTGGTGCTGGGTACTGCTGGACAAATAATGGTAGAGTCCATCCATGTACTGAATGAGTGAGCCATGGCTGAGAGATGGGCATAGGTTGTTGATGAATAAACTAAAAAGTAGGGGGCCAGGTATTGAACCTTGGGGTACGCCGCTTGAGTTAGGAAGATAAGAAGAGAGGGCAGAATTCCATTTTGACTATCTGTTGGCTATCAGATAGGAAGCTTGAGAACCAAGAGAGGGTGGAGGAGGAAAGACCTGTTTGATGGGGGTTATTTAGAAGAAGAGGATGTGAAACAGTGTCAAAAGGCTTTTGAAAGGTCTAGAAATAGGGCAACAACATATTTGCCAGAGTCCCTTACTTTGTTGATTGTGTCCATGAAGTAGATTAAGGCAGTCATGGTGCTGTAGCCTGATCTGGAGCAGTGTTGTATGGGTGAGAGAATTTGTTTGTCAGTCTCTCCAGGAGTTGAGACAAATACACTTTTCCAGAATTTTTGAAATAGTGGAAAGGATAACAGTTGGGTGGTAGTTAGACAGATCAGTAGGGTTCCCACCTTTGTGGACTGGTAGAATAAAAGTCTTTTTCCAGATATGTGGGACACAGGATCATACCTCTCCACCTGGAATCATCAAAAGTCTGGACAAGGCCCATGAAAAAAATAGGTACAAATATCTACACTGATTAACATCTAATTTGCATACATAATTATGTAACCCCACCCACTCCAATGGAATTGTGGGATACCAACTTTCAAACACAAACTGAAGAACGGACAACCAAAATATGGCACCAGAGTCCCCCTGCAGCCATTCCAATGTCCCATTACCTGACAATTTCTCCCCATTTACCGTAAACACTAATGTGTGCATACTGCTTTACTTCTACAATGATTATTTGGATTTTATTTTTGCATTTTGCAGCACAACAATGCACAAACACTAACAGACATCTCCTAAACAAAGCAGTATTGTCTCATAATGAAAATAGACCTGGCATTGAAACTTCTCTGCCCTTGAAACTCACATTCATTGAAATAGCATTGAAACCCACACACCACATCCAAAGAAAATGCGTCTTGCCAGTGGTGGATAAAGATTACCGTTGGGCTGTTTTCAAATCATTGGCCCCTTGCACACAAAACATACATGTGTTCTTTACTTTGATACACCTTCCAGACTTTTATTAAGTTATATTCCTTGTATAATACAGCACACTTGTTAGACACAGCATATTTTAAATTTATTGTTTGAACATTTTTCCAGTAGGCTGTACTGTAGGCATTGAAACAAAATGCATGAACCAATGACAAAACTGCCCAGTTTAGAACATTTCCATCATAAAGTCTACTTCTACACCCACACTATAAATATAATGACAGTAGTGTAAGCCATAGGCATCTTGCACAGCTTCTCGCACTTAATTTCAACTTCATTTTTTTTTTTTTGGTGGGGGCAAAAGGTCAAAAACCAGGGACACATTTTAATCATTGCTTGTATAATTTTGGAAAGTTGTTAGAATAAAATGTTATGTTACCACCATGCATTTCACTGGCAAGTCGTGAACCCAGGACCCTATGCACTACAGGCAGAACAACATACTATTATGCCAAATCAGCAGTCCCTTACAAAATAGGAAGACTGAAACTTAATGGCCATCATGTAGTGAATTCAGTTCTCACTTCTTACCATAGCTCTCAACTCTTAGCACAAAAAGCCTGGACAAACAACAAAGCCTTAGCTGTCAACTCTTAGCTCAAAACATCTAGACAAAGCTCAGAAATGGTGGCTAGGGACTTTAGGCTCTTTTTACCCTGTACCAAAGGTACAGGGTTTGAGCCTGCATAGCTCTAGCCACCAGGTGCTATACATTGGGGGCATTTACACACACACACACACACACACACACACACACACACACACACACACACATATGTATGGACAGCTTATGGTAGCCAAGCAGCATACTTTTCAGAAGTACAAAGAAATTGGGGAACGTGAGAAAAATATTGGTACACACAGATGTCACTGAGCATGTGGGGCTGCCTGCATTTTCCATCAGTGTGTCAGTGTCCACTTTGATAGGCTTAAGCTTTATCATACAGTTAACCCTAAGGGCATGGAAGTTAACAGTTCATACTGAAGGCCGCTTTAACAATGAACTGCTTTAACTATAAATTTTGCTTTATCAGCTACAACAAAATTTGGGAAATACTTGAGTGCTACAGGGGTATAAAGCCCTGACTGTGACCCAGACTACATGAGGTCTACCAGTGTCTTAAGCACCTACGGGACTCAGAGTGATGGTGGAGAGATATAAAGAGGCTCTGCCTGCTTATCTTTCCTTAGGGGAGGGTGCAGGGTGGGCTGTGGACACATGCCAATGTACAGGAGAGTTGGTTGTGATACCAAAGCCATGCAGCCTTGGAATCACCCTACACTGGAGACATGAAGCATGAAAGATGCATCTCCACAAAAGTTGGAGGCAGTGCCTTCTCAAGTGCCACAGCATGCCCCCATTGTTGATAGCACAGCATGTTAAAGAAGGCAGAGCTTCAGAAAAAGCCTAGGCTTGAGTAGTGTATGTGTTGCTGCAGGTAACTGACTCCAGTCCACCCTTCATGAATGCTGGACCCCTATTCTCATTCACACCGTGCTGAAGCAGCCCCACCTTTGGAAGCAGTACTGAACCATGTTTGCTGGACCTTCCTTCCCTTTCCCTCCCTGCCAAGGCAGCCCCACCTGGCAGGACACTGCCAGTATCAGATGTAGGAAAAACTGGAGGGCTGCCTAGTGGCTAATAGTCAAGCTGCAGTTCTAAGAACTACAAAAAAAAATTAAATAATAAGTTAACTTCAGTCAATATAAGGAACAAAATAGATGGGCAGTTCTTAGGTTCATAGGTAGGTACTGGGCTATCTGCCCTAAGGCATATATTAGCCCTGCCACATTGTGCAGTATTCACCGCCCCTTTGGTTAGTTCCCTAGGCCCTTGATCTAGCAGCTAGTACCCTTGGCCCCTATCTAGTAGAGCTGTTGGTATGATCCCTGGTATGAACTTTCTGTTACCCATCCACTCGTCAAGGTTCCTCTTGAAGAGTGATAGTGAGGGGCTCTGTCTTATGTAGATCGGGACCTTGTTCCATAGCAAGGGAAGTCTTTGCGAAGGGAATCTATCCCTCCAACATGTTCTATTCATTGTTGTGCTGAGGTTTATATCCCTAGAGCGTGTAGCTCGAGTAGATTTGGTTTTGCTAAGATGGAGCATGTTCAACAGTTCTGGGTTGGACATGGCTCTGTATGTTAGACAGAGATCGCCTCTGAGAAGGCGGTATGCAACAGAGAAAAGCCTTAGTTTTTTCAGTCATCCTGCATTGGGCAACTGTTTGAGGCCAGTAATCCTCTTAGTGAGGTACCTCTGTGGTCTCTCCAGCTGCTGGAGATGCCTAGCCAGGTACATTCCAATTGGTGCATTGTACTCAGTAATGGGTCTGATGAGAGAAGAGTAGAGGGGGCACCACTACATCCTTAGATCTTGATGCAAACCCTTTCGTGATCAGATGGGTCACATAGAAGGATTTTCTAACCACCTTGGCAACATGGTTATTAAAGGAAAGCTGACTATCTACTTGGGTCCCCTAGATCCCTTATTACTTCTTCAGATTTCAGGGTGTTACCTCCTATGTGGTAGTTCGCGGGTACTCTGTTTTTTCCAAAGGGGATTACTACACATTTTTTAGCATTTAGCTTGAGACCATGGCTCTGACACCATGCATCAGTCTCATTAAGGCCCTTCTGGAGGATATCCATGTCAGCCGGAGACTCTATTATAGCACCCAGTTTGCAGTCGTCTGCAAACTTGGTCAGCTTTTTAGAATTGAGCACTCTCTTGGCCGCTGTGCAAAATAACACTTGGTCAGAAGTGTCTACTTTAAATTAGGTTGTGCTGTAAGGAGGAATTATCCCTCCCTCCTTCGTGGTGTGTTGACCTCAGAATTGATTATATAAAGCAGGGGATGTACAAGATAGAAACTCCTGCTTGTTAGGTGTGTGGGTAGCTGGCCCTACACAAAAATACGCTTTAAATTACTTGACTTGTTTTTTAATAAAGCACCATTCACACAGCTTTTCACTCACATAGGCACTCCAATCCTTCCCTAATGTTCAGCAACTCACTGAACAAGCATTGGCTCTGTCTACCTATCTCAGACCATTCCACCTATCTTACCATCTGTTACAAATGTTCTTCAAAATCACATTCTAAAACTCATACAGAAAGGAAGTATCATGAATCTAGTATTTGTTCAACAAACATATTTAAAACAAGTCTGTGGTCTATTCTGCCATTTTTCCTGAGAAATATTCATTGCAGCGAGCTACCTTGGTTCTGCAAACCACTTTGTGTGTGCTTATCATGAACTGAGTTGTGTGCAGTATTTAATTTGTTGGGACTTCCTGTTGCACATCACATATCCTCCTGCATTCACAGACCGTGATTATGGCATCATATGCCAACCACAGACATACCTGGATGGTGGAGTTGCCATTTTTGAAGTACACTAATTGTTTATAGCTCTCAGCAACTGCAGTACATTTATAGTACATCATAACATTTCTGGGTTACTTAGTTCTTGCATTTTACAGCTGTTGTTTTTGTACTGCATGGCTAACTTATGTAAATTAAATGATTAGACTACTGTTTATTCAAAGCTGCTAACCTCTGCGACCTTCCTGTACCGCACACACACGTTTTTTCCTGTTATATTTTGGAGCCTTTCTTGTTGTATTATGGTCCGGTGAGCCCTTGCTCCCTAGTACTTGTTTATTACCTTGAGGACTTATAATTGGAGGATCTCACTCAGCATCAACAATATATAATACAGGCAGTCTTCAGCTCTATGGAAATACATGACATATTTCTGCCCTGCAAGCCATCTACTACTTGTATTGGCATTTCTGTATAATTAAGCTGTTTTTCTTGTCTGTATTCATATTGACCTCTTGTTGGGGTGCTTACATGAGCTTTTGTTACAAGCTTCCTAAATAGTAAAACCTCTTCATTTCCTTTTTCTTAAATATTCTTGATATTTATTATTCAGGACACTAGTTGGTCCTAGCAATGAGAAGTATATTTACTTGGGCTGCTTATATAATCCATTTTAAATTTAAAATTTCAATGTTAAGTTGTCTGTCTCGCCTTCGTTCTTGCTGTTTGGGGATCGGAACCAACCTTCGGCTCCGACTCTGCCATCTTCAATAGCTCGAGAGCTGTTTACTGGCTCGTGGCTACCCCTTATCCCACGATGCTTAGCGACAGCTTCCCAGATCTCGTTTGCCGCTTCAGCTACGAGGTGTGTCGTTTCTGGCCCAGGCTTGCATACTTTTGTATTTTTCTATAATTATATTGTTTAAATTTCTTAAAACTAGTATATACTTCCCCTTATAGTTTTATTCTCTGTGGGTGTTATTTGTGGACGTCGCTTCTTTTTTTTTTCTTAAGAACTCGTTTAATTTAGAGAGTTCTCCCCTCCCCCCCCTCCCGTAGGACAGCTGTTTAACTTAGAGGCTCTCCTTCCCTACCTTTTTACTATGTTAAAAAAAAAAAAAAACTGTTGTGTTCGTTAGTAGTATAGAGATTTTTTTTTTGTCTGTTTTGTGGTGCTTGGATTGTGGTAGAATTATGTCCAAGGATATGAAAGTTTCTGGCTTCAAAAAGTGTGACTCATGCTGTCAAAAAATGTCTCTGACAGATAGGCACACTAGTTGCGTTTTATTGTTTTGGCGCTGTTCACCTGCAGGACTCTTGTTCTATTTGCCACGCCTTTAGTCCAAGAGTCCTGCAGGAGCGCAAAAACAAATTAATCCTTCGGGGTTTATTGAAGCCTCAGGATTCACCGGCAAAGAGTTCTCAGCCAGTGAAATCCCCTAAAGCTGTCAAACCGCCGGCTCCACCTTCGGAGCCGACTCCTGCACTGGAACAACCGAGTATGTCGGTTCCGGCTGGCACCGACAAGACAACTTCTCCGTTGCCTCAATCAGATGTTTTGGAGCCGTCACAGAGCCATAAGAGACTGAGGTCCCCTTCCTTAGAGTCCATCCATTCGGCACCTCGGTCACCATTATTACAAAGTGAACGCAGCCACCATTCTTCACACTCCTCTCGATCCTCTAGGCTTTCGGATCATGATGTGGAGAGAGTAGTAAGTAGGTTGCTCAAGTCACAGGCACTAGCTAAATTACTATCTAGCCCACCTCAACAGGTATCTGCTCCAACCGCCTCTATTTCCATTCCTCCTCCGACTCCATTGAGTTCAGAGCCAGAGATCGTTGGTGTGCGAGTAGTGGAACCGTCGGCTCCGATCACCATGTCTCATTCGGCTCCGACTTTGGCTCCGATTACCTCGATTGTTCCTTCTATCGAGGAATCTGGACGCCAGGGCGCTCTCGTTGGTTCCGAGGGGGGGAGTGGCATCGGACCCTTGTCCGACCCCGGTCTCACCCTCGGAACTTCGGCGCAGGTGTGCTCGGCTCCAACATCGGCCTCGGAGCCGTCACCCTCGGCGCGGAGAAAGATTCCTATTTCTTCGGAACTGGAGCTTTCTCTGCCTCAGGGTCGAGGCGCCTTCGAGGTCATGCGGAGTGTGCTGTCCCCTAAAACAGCTCCACTACCAGCTCCATCGGCTCCGTCCTCCATAGTGTCTGTGCCAACCTCTGCTCCTCCTCCAGACCCCAAGCGTAGGGAACCGATGCCCCAGGACATCCCATTGGGTGTTCTCTCTTCTTCTGAGGCCTCCCCTGATCACTCAGATGAGCCCCCTCGGAAGAAGAAGTGCAAGAGGAAGCACATTGACTCCCCTGAGTCTGTCACTTAGGTAACAGTCTTAGATGAATCGGAAGGGTCCCCCTCTGAAGATGTTTCCTTTTCGGACATCCTTGAAATGCATAGGCAGAGGGGGAACTGGACTTCCCTAGCCCCTACCAAGGATGAGTTTGTATTCCTGGACGCATTCAGTTCCCGACCTTCCACCTCCTGGGTTTCTCCTCCTTTTGACCCACTCATGTCTGTGGTGGTTCGAAAGGCTTAGTCAGCTCTGGACACTGTGGAACCAACTCCGAGGAGACTCAACAAATTTATTACAGCCCCCCCCAGGATAAGCTATTCCCTTCCAAAGGTGTGCTCGTTGATGCCATGGTGGTAGCAGCAGCCACCAAGAAAGAGTTAGCAGAAACCTCTTCATCTGTTCATCCCCCTAACAAAGAGTCTCAGACGATGGATAGATACGGAAAGCGATTGTTTGCTTCAGCGACCTTCTCGATGAGGTCCCTGAACTGTCTGTCATTTTACTCGTCTTCAAAGGGATCTCCTGAAAGAGCTTGGAGATGCCCTTCAAGATCCTACAGCTGTGGGAGTACAAGCCAAAGTAGCTTCCCAACTGGCAACTCTTAATTCCATAGTCAACTCCTCCATGAGGCTGATTTCCTATGCAGCCGATGGAGCGAGCAGAGCCGCTGGCACAGGTGTGGCCCTCAGGAGACATGCTTGGATGCGGCTCTGTCAGTTTGCGGAACCCTTTCAAGCGTCCTTCACCAATACTCCCTTTGATGGCTCCTTTCTCTTTGGGCCTCAGGTGAAAGACACATTGACCAGGTGTGAGCAAGAAGGCAAGACTCTCTCTGCCGTGGGAGTCCATTTTTCCACTCCCTCTAGACCTTACCCCAAGGGTCAGAAGAGTGGGAAGATGTGGTTCCGGAAATCCCAGGGATCCTTGCCTGACATACGTGGTGATTTTTCCTCCAGAGGCAGAGGGGAAACAATAACAGACGCCGCCCTCATGGCAGAGAGGGTCCACAAAACAAGGGTGATAGAGAATCCTTCTCTGGCAAGCCCTTCCAGCATCCCTGAAGGGTTGCCCAGCTGCTCACCTCTGGAGGCAGTCGGGGAAAGACTTTCGCTGTACCCAAAAGCCTGTCAAAATTTGACAAGAGACAGATGGGTACTATCCATTATATCCGGAGGTTACAAAATTCCCTTCCATCAATCCCCCTTACAGTCAAAAAAGGCCCTTCCAGAT
This sequence comes from Protopterus annectens, assembly GCF_019279795.1. Classification (NCBI taxonomy): domain Eukaryota; kingdom Metazoa; phylum Chordata; order Ceratodontiformes; family Protopteridae; genus Protopterus; species Protopterus annectens. The sequence goes on along the minus strand of NC_056735.1, from coordinate 172,260,802 downwards.
GTTCCACCCAATCTGAGGGAACAAGAAGTCCTAGAAGTTTCAAAACTGCTAGAAAAAAGAGCCATTCAGGAAGTCCCCACAGACCAGCTCAGATCCGGAACTTACTCAAGATTCTTTTTGGTATCAAAAAAGGGGACTGGAGACCAATTCTGGATCTCAGCAGACTAAACAAATCTGTACAAAGAGAAAAGTTTCGGATGGTCACGCTACAGTCCATTCTTCCCTTTCTGGGTCAGGACAATTGAATGTGCTCGATAGATCTTCAGGACGCGTACTACCATATCAAGATGGACAGACGCTCCAGAAGAGTTCTTTGCTTCCGGGTAGAGGCCAGTCATTACCAGTTCAGAGCTCTGCCCTTTGGTCTCACCTCAGCCCCCAGGGTGTTCACCAAGTGTATGGCAGTAGTCACAGCTCACCTGAGACGTCAAGGATTCCAGGTGTTTCCATATCTAGGCAACTGGTTCCTCACTGCTACCACCAGGCATCAACTTTTACAAGTGCGGGATTATACAATCACATCAAGCACTCAACTAGGCATCACAATAAGTTTTGAAAAATCTGCCTTGTTACCCTGTCAGTCTATCACTTACATAGGAGCAGAATTAAACACAAGGGAAATGTTTGGAAGATTACCACTGGAAAGAGTTTCCACAATTCAGCAAGTGTTAATCCTAATGCAGAGCAAAAGGATTCAAGTCAGATATGTCCTTCAAGCTCTGGGCTCCATGGCAGCTGCTATTCTTCTAGTTCCATTAGCACTTTTCCACATGAGAATTCTTCAGTGGCTTCTTTTCACACAGTGGTCCTTTCAGGAGCTTCCCATGTCTCACATGATCCTGATTACGGAAACATGCAAAAGGCACCTGTCTTGGTGGATGGACTCCCCACTAGTGTCTCAGGGCAGACCTTTCATACAGCCTCCACCGGTAGCCACAGTGACCACGAACGCCTCCCTGATAGGGTGGGGGGGCATTATCTAGGCAGGACAGTCCAAGGCACTTGGCAGCCTCACGAGTACCATCTGCACATCAGTGTCCTAGAAATGAGAGCCGTGCTTCTGGCATTGCAAGCCTTTCAAGACTCTCTTCCTTCTGGGACCATTGCAATTCAAACAGACAACATGTCAGTGGTGTGGTACATCAACAAACAGGGCGGAACCAGGTCCTACCCCCTGTGTCGAGAGGCACTCAGACTGTGGCAATGGGCGATTTCCTCCCAACGTTTTCTGATTGTGGCGCACATCCCTGGGAGTTTCAACCTCATAGCAGACAGGCTCAGCAGAGCTATTCTCATGCCTTACGAGTGGTCTCTAAATCAGAAAGTTGCGGATCTCTGCAAATGGGGACAGCCTTGCTGCGATCTGTTTGCCACCCCTCTCAACAACAAGTGCAGCAACTACTTCTCCCTTCTTCTGCTTCCAGGTCACATACCAAGAGACGCTGTAGTCCATGATTGGCCTCAGGGACTCCTTTATGCCTTTCCTCCATTTCCTCTAATACCAAGACTCGTACAGAAAGCAAAATCGTTGGGTTGCAAAATGATCCTCATTGCCCCTTATTGGCCTCGACAGATATGGTTTCTGTTCCTGCACCTCTACCTTGTCGATCAGCCCTGTATTCTGGACCCGATTCCAGGTCTTCTGATTCATCAGTCAGGCAGGTTGCATCAATCCCTCCAAGCACTCCAGCTCACAGCTTGGTTACTCCACTTCCAACCTTAGCCAGGCTTCCCAGTATATCCCCAGCAGTCCGTGATATTATCGTTTCCTCACATAAGTCTACTACGAGAAAAACATATGCTAGGAAATGGAAACGGTTTCTTACTGGGCAGAGTCTAGAAATGTGGATCCTTTCTTAGCCCCGGTCCATGAAATTCTTGAATTTCTAGCACAACTTTTTCAGTCTGGTGCCGCTTCGGCTACTATTTAGAGTTCAGTTAGTGGCCATTTCAAATTTTTATATTGGATTGTTGAATTCTAACATCATGTCTCATAAGCTCTGTAAGGCCTTTTTGAGAGGAACATCTCTTCTTAGACCTCCAGTGAGAGATCCCCCTCCTCCTTGGGATCTTAATTTGGTCTTAACTTCCTTAATTTTGCCTCCTTTTGAACCGGCAGCATCATATTCCCTTAAGTTTCTGTCTTGGAAAACACTTTTTCTGGTTGCTATCACTTCAGCTAGGCGTGTCTCAGAACTTCAAGCACTATGTGTTCTTCCCCCCTACCTGGTGTTTCGCAAGGACAGAGTTTCTCTGAGGACCAATCCATCCTTTCTTCCTAAAGTCTGCTCAGAGAACAATTTAAATCAATCCATAGATCTCTCACTGTTCTTTCCCAATCACAGCAACAAGGCAGAATACAAGCTCCACCAACTGGATGTTCACAGACAATTGCGTTTTTACCTTCATAGAATTAAAGAACTAAGAAAGTCAGACCAGTTATTTCTCTCTTATGCCTTCAACAAACAAGGCCTCCCAGTTTCCAAGGTGACCTTATCCAGATGGTTATCTAATATTATCACCTTTATTTACCAGTTACGGAATAAAGACTTACCAACTAAACCAAAAGGTCATTCGCCACCTCCCTAGCCTTTCAGTCTAGGCTGCCCATAGATTCAATCTGTGCAGCTGCCATGTGGGCAGACCCTCATAGCTTTATCTCTCATTACCAGGTGGATATGGTCTCCCGGAGCAGAGCTGACTTTGGTTCCACTGTTCTGAAGAGTCTATTCCAGTGAGCCACCCAGGAAGTTAGGTGCTATTGACGCTGTCCCAAACAGCAAGAACGAAGGCGAGATAGACAACTTAACATAAAGAAGTTATGTACCTACCATAACGTTCCATGTTAGTTGTCTTCATCTCGCCTTTCTTGCATCCCCCTCCCTCCTTCCCCCGTCCTAATGGACTGAGAGGAGTTCTTGTTTCACTGGCTGAGTATTTCTTTGGTCCGTATTGCCCTTCTGGCCAGGTTTTTTTTCGTAACCTATTCTATAATTAGATGTATTGAACAACCAGTTTTTAGATAACTGGTTCTCTCAACTTATGTCTGGGATTAGCTATTACAAACAAGATCTGGGTAGCTGTCGTTAGGCATCATGGGATAAGGGGTAACCTCGAGCCAGTAAACAGCTCTCGAGCTATTGAAGATGGCCGAGTCGGAGCCGAGGGTCGGCTCCGATCCCCAAACAGCAAGAAGGAAGGCGAGATGAAGACAACTAACATGGAACGTTATGGTAGGTACATAACTTCTTTTTCTACAGCTTTCAATATTTTTACTTGGTGTTTTCTGACCTTCTGGTCCTACAAAATAGTCTAACATGAATTCAGTGCAAGTGCATATATGTGGCTATCTGCTAAGCTCAAGATGGGGCCTTGAGCACTGACCTCTGTGCCTTAACCAAACCTACACCTCCTTCTACAGAGCTACAAACTTTACCACCAACAAGCACACAAACACAACCAGTCACCCGCCAACACACACACACACACACACACACACACACACACACACCAAACCTGCTTGCCCCAAACATGCGGCTGCTATAAAACAGTCTTGCTCACTGAAATAAATCCACTCCTGCTTGTTGCTCGCTCTTGCAGCTGCTTTATCCAAATCCAACTCCAAAGCGGTCCGATGAATGTGTAATATATGTTCCTGCTCTTGGCTGCTGCTAATAATGATCCAAATGTTTCTCGCTCACCGGAAGTGATGACGTGAGCTCAAGGAGCTCAATTCCGACTGGCTGATAGCCCTGACAGAGCTGACGTCATCGCTCACGTGTTGACGTTAGCTCCGACAGCGCGAACTTTGAAAAAATTAATAAAACTAAAAGAAAAAAAATCAGAAATGAAGGGGTGCCATTCGGGAATCGTGGCACCAAGTCATTTGGACCCCAAAACTCAGTAAAAACCGAGTAAATCAATATGGTCTGCATGGGATTCAAGGATACATCTATTTATTAGTATGCTGATGCGATAAGCAAATTGCATTTGCTGCTAGTCTTAAGATATTCATTGGGTAGGTCATCTGCTGCATTATTACGTGGTTTGAGTTTAAGTAGTAGTCATTTAATATTGGAAGTGGGAACTGGTTTTAAGGAAAGAAGAAGTAGGAGTAGAAAGAAAATTATTAGGATGTGGTGGTGGTGCAGTGGTGGAGGACTGTGAGTGGATTTTAGTGGAGTTGAGATCCATGGGGACTTGGGGAACATTGGTGGTGATATTAACTATAGTTTTGATAAAGTGGGTGTTAAAAATGTTGGCTATGTCTGAGTTGCTTTTATCTGGGAATGGAATGGGTGTTGCTTTAGTGCTAGTGTTTAGGAGCAATGACATTGCTAACCAGAACTTCTTGGGGTTGTACTTGTTATTTTATTGGACTGGAATTTTAGGTAGTATTCTTTTTTATCTTTTTTTTATTTGCTTTTTGATGTGGTGGTGGAGTAGCCGGTAGATTTGTAGGGTGGAGTTTTCATTTTTTTTTGGCCATTGTCTAGATTTTGTCAGAATTGTGCATCAGTTGTTTTGTATGTTTTGTAAACCAGCGAGCATAGTTAAATGTAATTCTTTTTATCCAGGGAGGGGCAGGTTTGTTTAAGGTTTCAAGAAATAGATTGTTAAACTGAATGACTGCGTCATCATATACTTCAACTGGCCAGATTTTTGCCTCATATTTGTTCCTCATAAAATCTCTTGGTTTTTTTTAGGCAAATTGTTGAGGATTAAAATCACTAAATACTGATGTAAATTTGATAAGTTTCAGACCTCATACCCTTCAGAAAATGCTTGCTAGCCTGAAATCTGTTCTAGAAACTTTCTAAGCTTGTAAGAATCATATTTAAGAGTAGTCCCTATTTTTGGCCCTTTGTCCCACCATTATTTTTGGCTTTATCCAGATTTCTAGAGTTAAATTGTTGAGGGGTATGGCCCCCTGGCTTCTTCTAGTATGGGAGATGTACTGTTTAAAATGTACTTTATTTTTCCCACTCACTGGTCACCAAAGATGGTCCTCAGTGTTAGACATAATAGCTACTTTTTCATAGTCACATTTACAGACAGAAATGAGGGCAATGTAGAAGGGCGATATCCAGACATTCCCAGTAGTAGTAGGAGCAATATGTGCCATAAATAATTTGCAGTCAAGTTTGTATATGCTACTGATACATGCAATTCTGTATGAATTGCCAAGGGATTAATTTCTGGGTACATTGTGGGTACTGTGAAGGACACTTTTGCCAAGGGATTCATTTCTGGGCACATTGTGGGTACTGTGAAGGACACTTTTGGCTAACATCAAAGCCTGAAGCAATACTCATTTTGTGAACTCTAGTCATACTTTGACTTAGGAATGGGGTTCATTCTGGCATGATACTAGAAACCCAAAAGTCTTGGAGAAATTAAACCAGAAAATCACATGACCTGTAGTCTCCATGTACTTGTACAGCCTCTCCATTCACTCTTAACTGTTAGCGTCTCTTTTAAACTGGACAAGGTACTTGCTTGTCTATTACTTTAACCATGTAAGTGACTTAAATTCATTGTTGTTTTTGATGTGCAAGAATTGTGCTTATTCTGGTACAGGCAGCAGGCTTTGTGGCCAGACGTGTTCTTACAGTACAGCAAGCCATAATGTGCTATTGTTTGTTTCTGCATTGTCAGTCACAAAAACCTCACTGAAAAAAATCTCATCTGCTGTTAATGTTGTGTGATATGGAATTGCTTGCATAATCCTTACATGCAGACTTTGACTACAGATGTTTCAAAATCATATCAGAAGTGTACTGTTGCTCTTTTTAGTGGTTCATACAGCCTTGTTAAAAGAACACTAATTGTTAATTGGAGTACTTTTTTATTTAGTTTTACATTTATTGTATTGATGAAAACTAATGTATTGTTATATTTTAATCAGATGATTTTCAAAGAATGCTGGGAAGAGGGCACCAGCGCAATCGAAAACCACCAGTGACAAAAACAAAGCTGGGATTAATGGGAATCCTGGAACAACATGAGCTGAGTGTCATCCCAGAAGTGGAAACACCAAATGAAAGACTGTCTATTTGGGGTAATATCTCCTGTCAAAATTGCATTGGGTATCTGTATAGGAGTTGTAATTTTAAATATAGTGGAGAGAGACTGTGCTGCTGGAAAGCAGAGGTATTGTGTCTCCACTGAATAAGAAATGTATAGAGTAACAGAGTGAGCAATTTCAGTGATGGTCTTCTTAAAGATCACTGTTGAAATATTAGTCAAAATGTGTGGGAATTAATTACAGGCAGATGTCTGTGACCTGTCTTCCACGGATTTTATTATTTTGAGTGCAAAGCTAGTCTTTTTCCCTTGGGACAGATGTCAGTAGGACACTTGGCAGAAAAGAGAACATCTGTTTCTGCTGCAACAGAATAAGAAGTCTGCCTTTTTTGTCATTCAAGCATCTTACAAAGTGATAAGTGACCAGTTTGGGATTTTCTTTAAGAATACTGATATTTTGCAGTTTTGCTGTTGAATTTTTTTGTGTGTTTTTTTTCTTCCTTTACCTGCTGACCTTAGAGTCACCTTATCTGACTTGAGCTTATTCATTCCTGAGGGTAAATATTCTTCACTCAAATCTCCTAGGATGAATGCTGCCCACAGAGGCTGTCATCCAGGTACACATCACAGAGTTTGATGCTCTTGCCAGTATCCCAGTAGTGAGAGTGTATTTTGTACAAGGGTCCTAACCCCCTCCTTTTGGATGGTGAAATGAGATTATCTGTCACTGTTGAGGCTGCCTCTACCCTTCCATCAGTCCACACTTACTACCTTGCTGGCTGACAAGGAGCTACCATCACCTGTTTAGATGGCCACTCCTGCATCACCACTGTACTGGCCCCCACCCATTCGACATTGTTTCTGACTGAGACTGGGTCAGAAGTGATGTTATGAGGCAAATGAAATGCATCCCTGTCTCCAAGACGAGCATGACCATTCTCCCTGCTGTACCATTAAGCATACGAAATCCTAATTGAACTTGAAATGCCTTGGTCATAGTCGGGGCTTTATCCTTGTATACCAGTGGTGCATTATATTTTGCTACTGAATTATAGTGTATTTTTAACTCTGGCCTTTTTTAGTTGTGATTTTGGAGATCTTTCCGAGGCAAATGATGTCCCCAGAAAAGAGCACTGATAAATTTGCCCATGGGAGGAGAATTCCACAAATGATTACCACCTTTAGTGCCTTTTCTGTCTTGACTAAAGCCAACAGGCTTCTGGTTGCTCTATATGCTGATGGGTCCAGAATGTTAGGGTCTTTGTGGGACCAGTTATGGATCAACAGTTTGACTTTGTATCCATTGAAAATTTCTCACCCAGAGAAAAGAAGACAGGCTTTTATTTTTTACTTTTTGTGGTGCCAACAACTGATGCCCCTTTGAAGAACTGTTCTAGATCTTTGAACTCCAAGCAAGTTTTTAAAGATAAAAAGTTCAATATGTTAATGCTTCATACTGGATAAGAAGGATGCCTGCTTCCATACTGCCTTCTTTCAGGGCTACAAGAAATGTCTCGGGTTCTTAGCAGGCCACCACCACTTCAGTTCACCTCCTTTCCTTTTGGGCTTTCCACTACTCCCAGGGTATTTGTCAGATACTTAACCTTGATAGTTGCCCATCTCATACTTTAGGAGTGTACATTTACTTTTTTCTCAAACTCCCTAATCCAGGCCTATTTCCAGTTCAGATCAAGGGGGTCATCCTTTCTTCCCTTTCTGGATGCATATGTTCTTTTTTGCTCCTCTTGGGTTACTCAGGTTCTCTTGGGGCAGTTCATTTCTGAGGATTAGGCAGTACCTTGCGTCCTGGACATGGGACATATGTCTGATGTATGGCACCTGAAAGGGCTTATGGCTATAGTGTGTTGGCCAGACGCACGGCTGTTCTTAATAGGATATACCTTTTAGTAAGGAATACTGCAGCAGTGAAAAGTGGGTCATCTACTGTTATGGCAAGGTCTTGCAATGCTGTATTTTCAAGCACATTACATGATGGGGGGATCCTACCTAGACTTATTTTGACAACCCTCAGAACTGCCAAATCAGGACATTCTGCTCAAGATTCTCTTATAAACAAGTCTGAATGATCAACACCTTCTAAAACCACTGGCTGGAGGTTACTCTTTGGCTTTCAGAGTACAGGTGAAAGTCAGAAAGGACCTGGAAAATGTACTTTCTTACAGCTGCTTCCTCTCCCAGCAGATGTGGTTCTCCCTGGATCTGCTTCTGAAAAAAAGAGACACACTAGCTCTTTCAGTTCATTGTACCCTACTGCTGCAGCTCTCTGGAGTTGCACTTACAACCAAGATTTTCCTAGGTTAGAACTAAAGAATGAAGAAAATCTGATCAGTTGTTTATTTCTTTTAAATAAAGAAGGCTGGGAAGATCAGAATATACTCAGATACTTTCCAGATGATTGACTAACAGTAGTACACTTTGTTGTGATTTTATGGCAATACTTCAAGCTATTATTAATTTTTTTCTGTAAAAGCAGTAGCTACCTCTCCTGCCTTTTACAGAAATATTTATGGAGAAAGATTAGTGAGACAACCATCTGCACCTACATCCGTACCTTCTTTAAGTACTGTAAGTTAAGCTGTTTTTTCTAGAAGCAGAGCAGACTGTACCAGTGCCATTTTGCTGGTATGTACTAAGGTAGTACTTTCCATGGTAAATGGTAAAGCAGCCGTGAACCCCATGATGAACGTGCTGTAGCTGTGACTTACTGTAGCAGTTGATATTCACACTCTGAGATCACTATTACAGTAGACACTCCCTTGCTTAGTCATTCGAAGCATCTCAGAGTGTATAAAAGTGCTTACAGTGCGTTTATTACTGTGTGTGTATTTCAGAGTTCACTGTGTGTAGAGTGCAACTATCTTGTGTAATTCAGTTAAAGCATGGTTATTTGAAGAAAAGTTCTTGTGTTGGATGCGGTAGGTCACAAAGTGTCACCATTATACAGTGCTTCTTGTACTGTAAAGAGTTGCCTGGTAAGGTGCCGCCATTTTGGGGACATTTCAGTGTATTGCATCTAGTCATTTATAAAGTGCACATACCTCAAAAGACATTGAATTTGGGCAACCAAAATCTGATTATTCACATTATGCAATTGCTTAACAGGTTTCTTGTATTAAAGAAAGGTGTTTCTTGCAAAAGATTACAAGAGTATTACCATGTTCGTGAATTACTCAATTGCATTGCAAGTTCTTGAATGTTTATTAAAGCGACGACTTTAACAAGTGATAGTGCATGACTGTTCCATGCCTGCCTTTATCAAAAAATTTCCAAGCAATTACTTTAGCATTTTAGCCTTTACCAATTCCAAAAACTGATGATGTTAGCATTTCTGCCTTTAGCAGCAATCGAAAACTTCATAAAAGCATTGCAAAGTCCGAGAAAATATTCCGTTAAGCCTTTACTAATTGAAAATTTCATAAAAGCATTGCAAAGTCTGAAAAAGTATTTCGTTAAGCTCTGTAAAGCAGTAAATAAGTTGAAAAGCTATTTCTTTGAGTTTCATAAAGCAACAAGAAAGCTAAAAGGTTATTTTGCAAAGTACAGTAAAACATCGAGAAACTTAAAAAGTTATTTCGTGAAGCATTAAGAAATTTGAAATGGTATTTCACCAAGTGCAGTAAAGCATAGAGAAGCCCAAGAGGTTTATTTTGCAAGGTCCAGTTAATTTTAAACACTACCTGGTTATTCATTTGCACAATACCTATAAGCACAAAGAAAGGAAGTGCAGATATAAAGCAGAAGAGCATTAGCCAAGTTGAGTGTTCATGGCAATTACTTATGCACGTATATGTGTGTGTATATTTGTAGGTATTTGCAAGACACAGCTGGTATGTGTTAATATGGCAGATGGACTTCAAAAACCACAACTACTTGTCAACGTATCTGTCAGTGTTGTTCTTGTTTTATTGGAGCTTTTCTCCTTGTGTTTGACCAGAATATTGCAGAGAACTGGAGAATATTTGAACAGGAGTACGATATTTTTATACAAGCAGCTTATGCAGATAGAGATGCATACACAAGGGCATTTATTTTGCTAAATCTAGCAAGATCTGAGACTGTAAAAAGAGAGTGATCATTTGTATATGCACCAGCAGTGTATGAAGGCGAGGGTTTTGACTGCCATATTCTTGTGCAAGCTGAATCCAGGGAAGACCCAGAATGTTTAAAGCACAAGTTCAGAGAAATGTGCAACCCCCAGACGAACATTATATTAGAGAGTCATTTGCTTTACACAAGAAATCAGAAGCCAGAGGAAACCTTTACAGCTTATATAACTGACTTGAGGAATAAGGCCAAAATGTGCCTGTTTGGTGACTTGAAAGATGAGCTGATAAAGGATAGACTTGTATGTGGTATTAATAGTGCTGCAGTGAGGAAGATTTTGCTTCGTGACAGTGATTTGACATTGATTAAAGCCACAGAGATTCCTCAGATCCATGAGATGACAGAAAGGCATGCAAACATGCTTGCAAGTGACAAAACCATGGTTGCAATAAGCTCCAGAGCAAATGCAGACAGTATGCAACACATGGCAAGCAGAAACAGGCCTAAGCAAAGTGCAATCACAAGATTCTGAAAGAAGGTGCCATGTTTTCCAGAATGTTCTAGCAGTGCTAGCTCCACCGCCATCTCAGTGCCATACAAGTATGAGTCAGCAAAACTCAAGTCTAGCTTTATTGTTAACTATCAAAACTGTGGTGCAATCCATGAGTCTAAATGAGAGAAGTGTTTAGTATATAGACAGCCGTGCCATAAATGTAAGAAATGGAACCACTTTCAAAAGTTTTGCAAGCCAAGTAAGTCTCACACGGTTGTAAAGAAAGGTCGTACAAGAAAACAAGTTGATCAAGTACAGACAAAACAATCAGCTTTCTACGTAGATGGTGTATCAGTACTGGGAGAGTTGATACAGTAAACCTATTGACCAGGAGTGAAGTATTTTGCAGAGTTCCGATCAATGGGAAATCCACATAGCTCAAAGTAGACACTGGATCAAAATACAATATTATATCAGCAGATACATTTGGACGAGTGAAAACAAATGAACAACTCAGTGTAATCAGCAGTGTAAGACTTGTTGCATAAGGAGATGAAAAAATTCAAACCAAAGGTTCAGTAATACTTCCATGTTATTTGGCTGAGAACTGTTACAACTTATTATTCTATGTAGTCCGACCAGTGCAATCTTTACTAGGTCTCAAAGATGATTTGAGAAGCCATTTTCTCAGAGTATGCTGATGTTTTGGATGACAAGTTGAGCAAGCTTCCAAATGTGTATTCTATGAAATTAGACCCCAAAGTTACTCCAGTGGTCAGACCAGCAAGAAGAGTTCTAATAGCTATGCAAGATAAAGTCAAGACTCAGTTGGATAAGATGGTGCAGCAAGGTGTGATTTGTCCAGTCACAGAACCAACTAAATGGGTGTCGTCCATGGTAGCCTCTCTCAAGAAAGGCTCAGATGAAATCAGAATATGCATTGACCCTAGAGATTTCCAATGCACACAATTGAGGAAGTCGCAGCTCTAATACCAAATGCCACTGTATTTTCTGTGTTGTATGCAGAGAGTTCATTTTGGCAAGTGATGCTTGATCGCAAATCCTTATTTCTAACTACTTTTAGTACCCTGTTTGGCAGATACAGACTTCTAAGGATGCCATTTGGAATAACTTCTGCAAGTGAAGTCTCTCAGCGTGCAATGGAACATATTTTTTCAGGTTATCCTTGTGTTATAATAGTTGGATAGTCTAGTAGTTGGAGGCAATGGCGAAGCAGAGCATGACTGAAACCTCAAGAAAGTTCTAGATAAAGCATGTGAAGTAAACTTGAAGCTCAATCCTCTGAAGTGTAAATTCAGACTTCCAGAAGTAACCTACATATGACATTTGTTTACAAGTACAGGCTTAAAACCTGACCCAACCAAGCAAGCAGCTATTTTAGAGATATCAGCACCAGATAATGTGCAGAGTTTACATTGTTTTCTGGGCATGGTTAACTTTTTGGGCAAGTTTATACCAGATTTCAATGAGTTGACAGCACCATTAAGAGAGCTAACATGAAGAATGTTGTATGGTCATGGTTACATCATCAGAAGGCGTTTGATGACCATAAGCAACAAATTGCGACCCCTCCCCCCACACATTGTTACTATGTTGTGAATAAACCAGTTGTCCTATCCTGTGATGCTTCTAATTTTGGTCTTGGTGCAGTTCTACAAGAGGGCAGACCAGTAACCTATGCATCTAGGACACTTGCTGTAACGGAGATGTATTATGCTCAGTTTGAGAAAGAGCTTCTTGCAATAGTTTTTGCATGTCTCAAGTTTCATGATTATATTTATGGCTAAGCTATTCAAATTGAAACTGATCAGCAGCATCTAGTTACTAGCTAAAGAAACCAATGCCTTCTGCTCCGGTGAGATTACAAAGAATGATGCTCAAATTGCAAAAGTACAATTTCAAAATGGTCTACACTAAAGGTAAATTGCTTTATTTGGCCGATACTTTATCCAGATTGCCTAGAAGTACAACAGAACAGCTTGATGCTGAAAATTTTAACTTTGTGATGTCAGTGCATAATCTTTCCACAACTAGACGATGAGTTGAGAGATCATACTATCTGCATACATATATACTCTGCTAATCAAATTTCACAAAACCTCAATCACTACATCAATGTTGAATGGCCGTCAAAACAGTTTAGTGCATCACCTGAGATGCAATCATATTTTCCCTACAGAAATGAATTGTTGATGGAAGATGGTATTATTTTCAAAGGTCCTAAAATTGTTCTTGCTTCATTGCAGCACAAATATATTCAGATTTTGCATCGTGGCCACCCAGGTGTATTATCTACTAAGAGAAGGGCCAGAGAACTAGTGTTTTGGCCTTCATTATCAAAAGACATTGATGGTGTTCCTTCTTCGATATGTAATAGTACCAGAGCATATTTGCGAAAAAAAACACTTCAGCCAAGTCCAATAACTGAACTACCTTGGTCTGCTGTTGCAACTGATATCTTTGAATGGAATAATCAACACTATTTGGTTTTGGTAGACTCTTACTCAAACTGGTTTGAGATTGATCTGCTACCAAGCTTAACCTCAGCAGCTGTCATCACTAAGCTTAAATGTAATTTTTCAGTTCATGGTAGTCGTCACAAACTTTATTCTGACAATGGTACTCAATTTACTAGAATGTTGTTTCAGAAATTTGCAAAACAATGGGACTTTGTACGTCACTAGTAGTCCTGAATATCCTCAATCCAGTGGTCTAGCTGAATGTGCAATTACTTGAAAAGTCAAAGCATGACAATACCAGTGTATTCTTGAATTTACTTAGTCTCATAAACATACCTCATGATGATATTCTTGGCTCACCTACTCAGACTACTTTCCAGACAAACTAGAACTACGCTACATATTTCATCAAGTTTGGACTGAATTGTGTATATACAGTGGATATAAAAAGTGTACACAACCCTGTTAAAATGCCAGGTAGGAGGCTATCAGCATGGCACGTTAACTTGGCAATATTTACCCACTCTTCCTTGCAAAACCGCTCCAAATCTGTCAGATTGCGAGGGCATCTCTTGTGCACAGCCCTCTTCAGGTCACCCCACAAATTTTCTACCTAAGGTCTGGCCTATTCCAAAACTTTAATTTTCTTTTGGTGAAGCCATTCTTTTGTTGATTTGGATGTATGCATGGGGTCATTGTCATGTTGAAAGGTGAAATTCCTCTTCATCTTCAGCTTTCTAGCAGACTCCTGAAGATTTTGGGCCAAAAATGACTGGTATTTGGCACTGTTCATAACTCTCTCCACCTTGACTAAAGCCCCAGTTCCAGCCGAAGAAAAGCAACCCCAAAGCAAGTTGATGCCACCACCATGCTTCACCGTGGGGATGGTGTTCTTTTGGTGATGTGAAGTGTTGTTTTTGCGCCAAACGTACCTATTGGAATTGTGGCCAAAAAGTTCAACCTTGGTCTCTTCAGACCATAACACATTTCCCCACATGCTTTTGGGAGACTTGATGTATTGCTTTGCAAATTTTAGCCGGGCGTGGATGTTTTTCTGTGTAAGAAAAGGCATCCTTTTTGCAACCCTACCCCATAGTCCAGACAAATGGAGAATACGGGAGATTTGTTGTCACATGTAGTACACAACCAGTACTTGACAGAAATTCCTGCAGCTCCTTCAGTGCTGCTTAGGTCTCTGCAGCCTCCCTGACCAGGTTTTGTCTTGTCTTTTCATCAAGTTTGTTGGGACCTCCAGCTCTTTGCAACATCACTGTTGTCCCATATTTTCTCCACTTTTTGACAACTGTCTTCATTGTGTTCCATGGTATATCCAATGCTGTGGAAATTTTTTTGTACCCTTCTCCTGACTGATAACTTTCAGCAATGAGATTCCTTTGATGCTTTGTAAGCTGTCTGCAAACCATGGCTTTTGCTGTAGCAGGCAATTGAGTAAATGTCAGGAAAATCCTACTAGGACAGCTGAACCATATTTGGGGTTAATCAGAGTCTCTCTAGTTGATGGCAGGTGTGTACCCAAGAAGACTGAATGCTGTAATTAAATCAAAAGGTGCTTCAACAAAGTATTAGTTTAAGGGTGTGCACACCCAACAAAGTATTAGTTTAAGGGTGTGCACACTTATGCATCCAGCGTATTGTAGGTTTATTTTTTATATTTTTTCCCCTATCAGATTTGTTTTTCAGTTGAATTATACAGGTTATTGATCACATTAAAGGTGAGACGTTTTGAAATGATTTATTGTGGTCTTATTTTTTATATCACAAAAACCTGGCATTTTAACAGGAGTTGTACACTTTTTATATCCACTGTACATGTGTACTTAGTATTGTATAGTGCATGTCTCTAGATTTTGTGATTTCTGCATGCCAAATATCTCATGACAAATTGCATGATCTTTTTCTCAGAGGGAGGATGTAGATCAGTGTAGCGTGCGTGTGCGCTATGTCTTTAAGAAGCATGCAAGGCTGTGCGCACATATAAATTCCAGGCATGTGTAATCCCTTGTGCCATTTTGAAGCAGCAGACAGTGTGTAAGCATGCATGATCACAGTAGTTAGTTTGTACACAAGTTACTTAAGTCAGATAAGCTTTACAATAATGTGTTTGTAGAGAATAAAACTGCTGAAACAGAACCCACGAAGACTCATTTATTTGTGTACCAACACAAAAGTGACAACCGTCTCTGCTGTGGCAAGCAAATACACAAAAAGAACGAAAGTCCCGATGTGATGACTTGTTTGCGGCCAGAAAATGATGTTCCTGTCAATTTTGTGCTTGCTTTAATAGCATAACTATCAAATGTAGGGCTGATATTCTATCTAAACATTTCAATGAGTCATCAGGGCATTCGCTTATCATGTCATCCACTGGCTGAGCTGATGTAGCTCTCCCTAGGTAGAAAAAGGAAAAGAACTTCAGATTTAGGACTTCAGATGACACTCCTTCACCATCGGCCAGTCCTGCTAGGCTTGTTATTGCCAAAGAAGGTGAGACTCCTTTGCATCCTCCGACATCTGAGGTGGTGGCACAGGCCGCTGTTGCCGCACATGATATGCCTCCAGGTCCCTCTACTTCCTTACAAATCAAAGGACTTGGCTCGTTGATTTGGTCCAGAACCGCTTTGCATGTTCCAGCTTCCGATGCTCATTCTAAAATCAATTATGACACTTCACATACTCAGGAGATTGCCCCGGCCTGCCATTTGTGGGAGTTGGTTGTTTATTTGGGTACTAATGCTGAGTTTGGTCCTAGGCCAAAGCCTAAGGCCACTCACAAAAAAACAGTACTCACTTTACCTCAACCTAGGCCTACCAACAAGACCTAGTGAGATTGGCTGAGGATTTGATTTCCTTGGTCAGATCCAGACACCTCTCTCACACTGAAACATCACCTGATAAAAGAAAGAGGGATACCACACCACTGGAATTTTCTGACTCTCTCTACTCCTAGGATTATTTTGATTATGATGAATCCACCCCCTGAGGAGGGTGCATCTCTTGCTTCCTGTGGGGATTCTGATTCTGAGGAGAACCTTGCCTCAGCCCTCCCACTGAAGACATTTCCTTTGGGACGACATTGCATATCTCGAGAGAGCACTTAAAATGAGAAGCTGAGGACTACTCTAATCCAAGAAAAGGATTAGGGAATTTCTTAATCCTCCCTCCTTGTCATTCCCTGTGTCTTAGAGGCCAGTGTCTTTTTAGATTCTTTTTTAAAACCATTCTCTCTGCCCCCTACCTGTCGAAAGCCTAACAGATTGTATACGGTTTTAGGTTAACCCTGTGGCAGATCCTAAAGTGGTGTCTCCAGGTCCTAAGGGAGCAAAAGCCAGCTCTTCCAAAAACCCTTTACTTAGAGACAATGAAAGCAGACTCTTAGGTTTGAAAAAAAAAGTCTGCACTTCTGCTTACCCTTGTCATGAGGGCTTTGAATTTTCAGTTTCATATAGTGAAGTACCAAGAAACTATTTTTGACCAGATAAAACAAAAATGAATGGGGATTGAAAATAAGACCCTCTCAAAAGAATTAATGGATCTGTGCAACCTCTGCTTTCAGGTGGCCAAGCATTCTCTGCACTGCCTCCAGCAGGGCAAGAGCCACAGGATCAGTCATTAGAAGACATGCCTGGCTCGGGGAACTGTCCCTTCCTAAGTATGTTAAATCCAGTTCCCTAGATGCCCCCTTAGACAAAGATTTTCTTTTTGGTCCTAAGGCTGAAGCTGTCCTTAAGAAAATAGAGGATAAGGCCAAGTCCATGCAAATTGTCAAGGATTTTCTTCAGATCCTACCCCCTCGATTCAGCTGGAATTGTCCTGCCAAAGACTGTACCTTTCCAGCCCCTCAATCTATGCCTAGATAGACATGGACAGCACCAGCGGCCTAGACAGTGCTGGTCTGATCCCAGTAGGCCTTCAGGATCACATCCCCAGGGACCAAGCATGGCGCAATCATGACTCTTGATAGACACTCCCTTTCCCCCGTACCCCTCCCCTCTTCTCCAGCCTTCCCCCAAGCCTGGAGGGAGACTATCACTTTTCTACAAGAACTGAACTTTCATTACCAGAGATATATGCGTGCTAAACATCATTCAAAAAGACTACAAACTCAAGTTCAAACAACCCCTGAATTGCTCTGGCTTTACAGGCATTCCGCCAAGCCAAAAGACAAATGCCTTAATCCAAATAGAGCTTCTGTGTGCTCTGGGCAGTGTGGAACCTGTACCAAAATCCTTACAAGGAAAAGGTTTTTCCTCCAGACTTTTCCTAGTTCCCAGAAAGGAAGGTACCTGGAGGCCAATTCTAGACCTGTAAAGGCTCAACCATTTCTAACAGGTCCCAAAATTGAAAATGCTAACGCAGCAAAAACTACTGCCCATGATTACCCCCAACACCTTCATGACAACCTTAGAACTAAAAGATGCATGCCTCAGTGTCCCTACACACAGGGTTTGTATGCTTCAGAGCAGGTGTGAGGCGCTATCAATTCTGTGCTCTGCCCTTTGAATTATCTGCTGCATCCAGGGTCTTCACAGAATGCCTAGCCCCAGGGATAGCCTTCTGCAGGACAAAGGGAATTCAGATTTACCCTTAATTAGACGATTGCCTCATTCAGGCAACAAGCCTAGAAAAACTCAAAGCAGACTTGCTTTATACCAAACACTTACTAACCTTGTTGGGGGTCACCATCAGTACACAAAAATCTCAAATAAACAACTCAAGCAGGATTGTGTTTCTAGAAGCCTTACAGGACTCGGCTCTTCAGAAGGCTTTCCTTCCTCCAGACAAGGTTACCCTCCTAAACCTTTACTTCAAAAAGGTCGTGGACAAGACATATCTAACAGCCAGAAAGTATCTCAGGGCCCTGGGATATGTGGCCTCTTGCATTTTCATGATCCCTTTGGCCAGACTGCATATGAGGAAGCTGCTGTGTTATCTCAAAAATGCGTAGTGCCAACAGTGTCAGTCTCTCACCTTCAGAAAAATACTGCTTCTTTGCCTCAGGAAAGAGTTTGCTTGGTGGGCCCAAGCATGCTTCCTCATCTGGGCCTTCCCTTCAGGTTCATCCTTCAGATCCAAACCTGAACAACAAATGCATCATAAAAAAACCTGGGGAGCTTGATTCAGCAACCTCCAAACTCAAGGAAAATGGGACTCCCAAGTTCAAAAACATCAACCTAAAAGAACTACTGGCTGTCCAAAAAGGCCTTATTGCCTTCTAAACAAAATGAAAACCTGGAGTCATCCTGGTGCAGACGGATAGTACCACAGTTATGTGATACATAAACAAGCAAGTGGTGGCCCACTCTTGCTCCCTTTATCGCCTAACCATGGACCTTTCAGAAACGTCAAACTTCTAGAGCTGCACCTCATGGCACAGTACCTACCAGGAGAAACCAATCAACTAGCGGATCCACCTCAGCAGGAGCCTGACTGGCCATGACTGGCAGTTGTATCAAGAAGTATTTCTGAGCATAGCTGAAAAATGGGGCGTGCCACAGATAGACCTTTTTTGCCACCAAAAAAAATGATCATATGAAAACGTTTTGCTCCAGGAACAAAATGAAGTCATTCTAGATGACAGATTCCTTTTCCTTTCCTTGGGCAGTTCTATTCCTTTGTCTTCTTCCCAATACCACTGTTCCCCAGGATATTGCTGAAATTAAGGAAAGAAGGGACCAAGGGTAGTTCTGATAGCCCCAGATTGGCCGAGGCAGCACTGGTACCCTCTATTGCTCAGTCTAGCCAACAGTGTGAGGAATGGCAGCTGCCACAGAGAGTTGACCTACTAATGCAGAGCAGGGGCACAATAATACACACCAACCTGCACACACTCAAATTGACAGCTTGGATGATGCCCTTATCCCATGGAAAGGGTCCATCTTCGACGAGCAGGTCCTGGATATTTAGCCCGGTAGACCTAGAACTCGGAAGTCTTACTCCAAATGTAAAAGATTCATTCTTTGGTGCAGACAGGTGGGCCAAAACCCTCATCAAACTCAGATCCCTTTCATCCTGTCATACTTATGCAGCCTTTTTAAAAAAGGTCTCTCCTGCTCCTCTGTAATGATCCATGCTTCAGATATTTCTGTCTGCCTTCTCAACCTTCTGTCTTTTCACATCCCCTCATGAAAGAGTTTGAAAAGGATTGTCCACATTAAGCCTCAAAGAAAACCACATGTTCTTCCCCGGGACCTCACCCTTCCTCCCTCTGAGCCAGCGGCCTCTGCTGATATAAAATTCCTGACCTGGAAGACGGCCTTCCTACTAGGCATTACCTCCACCAGAAGGGTGTCAGATCTTCAGGCCTTTGTGTGTGGAACCTTTCATTATTTTCCATGTAGACAGTGTGTCTCGCAGGATCAACCCTTCCTTTATGCAGAAGGTGGTGACAGATTTCTTTAAACCAGATAATAAACTTACCTACATTCTTTCCTAACCCCACCTAGACAGTGTTTCTTGCAGGACCAACCCTTCCTTTATGTAGAAAGTGGTGACAGAGACTTCTTTAAACTAGATCATAAACTTACTACATTCTTTCATAACCATCAGAATAAGGGAGAAAGGTTCCTCCATTCTTTGGCTGTGCATCGGCAAGTTTGTTACTAGTTAGAACCCAGAATGTCAGGAAATCAGACCAACTTTTTGTAGCCTTTGCCAGTAGCTTTGATGGGAGACCAGTTTCAAAACTATTTCCAAATGGATCTCCCACTATATCTCCTTAGCTGCAGCCACACATTCCACCAGGGCTACTGCTATCTGTACTGTCGTTTTTAGAGGGGTGACCACCAAGGACATTTTGGAAGCAGCTACTTGGTTGTCCATGCATACCTTCACCAAACATTGCCATCTTCCTACCTTTTACAAGTCCAAAACAGGATTTGGTAATGCCATTTTGCAGGGCATCCTTGCCTCTGCTTAATCTTTCCATCCACTGTCCTTTTCAGCTTTGGGAATCGTCCCACAAGTCAGGACTTCAACAGTGAAACACAAAGAACATAGTACAGTTGTGTACACCTACCATAAATGTAGATGTTTGAGTGTATTCACTGTTGCAGTATTCTTTCCCTTCCCCTCTGACCTGTGGGATAAGCTGGGGCATTTACCTTATCTGTCAGGGTGGCACACTTCCTGTTTCATGCTTATTCTTGAATACAGGGTCCCAGACTCCTGACCTCAAGGATACAGGGGCTTCTACTTGTTTGGGGAAAGAAAGTATTGAGGTCATGGTGCTGGCCAGCTCCCTTAATACCCAAGTGTACTGATATTAGATAAGGTGTCCAGCTTCAGGAGGAAAGGAAAAAATAGTCTCTGGTAGTCAGGCTGGTCAAGGGCTTCCACAGCAGGAAATTCCACAGATCAGGACTACAACAGTGAATACACTTGTATCTACATTTACAGTAAGTGTACACAACTGCACTTTCTGACCAATTCAAGTCACCCCTGCCCCCCAGTGATGCATCATCTGGCTCACCTTAGGACCTGGTGTGGCTGTAAATACCATAAAGCCTTTCATGAGTTTGGTATAACATACCAAGTAACTTCCAAGTGTGCAAATTAGTACCCAGTACACCCCACTTGATCAACTTATAGGTCCTATTTACTACATTCAGACACCTATATCTCTTGACCTTTGTAATTTCGTAGTGGAGCTGCATGTGACAGGTTTTTCTTCCTGTCATGACTTTGTTATTCCAGCAGTGGCTTTGTTATTTATTGAGGCAAAAAAGGTAGCAAGTGCTCTGTTAGAAACTTCCTGCTGTTTTTTTGTAGATAAATACTGAGAGCAGAGTCTAACTTCATATCAGTCCTTTGTTTGTGGAGACATTGTCAAGTAAAGTAGATGTTCATCATTAGATCACTGTTGCAGTAGCCTAAGCTTTATGGGACATAGCCTGACAAATACTGGATGACCATACAGTTTCCAAAATTTTTTGGCACCTTCCACTCACCTTAACTGATGTACATCTCGAAGAGACTGGTATAAAATCAGAGATTTCGGTGGCACAGCTTCAGAAATCTCTTGCTAAGTACACTGTTCATGTGAGCTTCAAGTGATCATCTTTCAGCTAGCACTTTTTCAAGGCTGAGTAGATAAGTACCCCATTGGGTAATGCCTTCTACCAGTTCTTAATGAGGGAAAAGTTTATCTTTCTTTGTTCCAAGAGTCTACAGCTAGTGCTTTTGGTAGTAGTTACTCAAAAATGTTTATCTCAAAACTAAAATTTTAAGTCCGGAATTAAGACTGACTTATCAAAGCTCCACTACCCACTTGTCAGACTCTTATTGTGTTGAGACTTGGACCAGGCTTACGGCTTTTTGATTCTTCCTTGATAAGCAAGAAGAAGAAGAAAGTTGTATGGAAGGCTTTAGTCTTGAAGCTGTCTTCCTTTTTGCCTCAGCTGTTGATGAGTGACTCTGCTGTACCCATTTCTGCTACCTTTGACTGCTTATTGCTTTCTCTCTCTGCCTCTCTGGTGTTGCTGTTCAGTAAGCCATAAAGTGCAGAGAAGCAGGTATGTCCTCTCTCCCTTCCTGGCATTGGAGGAGCGAACAGAGGAGCATTCATCAGAGTGAAGTTTTTTTTGTTTTTTTTTCTGGGGAGTCCACCAGGAAAATAAAACACAGGCATTTTTCTTCATCTATATCTTGTAGGAAAAACAAGGAGGGTTGGCTGAGTTTTACTAAGGGTTTGTTTCAGTCCATTTTTTACATTTTGAGTTTTCCCTCAGTTTAAAAAGGAAAATATTTTCCTGTCTCTAGTTCTTGTGCTCAGTCTGAGGGACAGGGATTAGATGTGCATTACGTTTCTCAAGTACCTACTGTACAAGAATGGGGAGTCTGAATCTGTGGAAAGTTTTTCTTCAGATTCCCTACCTGAAGAGTTGTCTTTTTCTGATACTGTTGCCAGAATGATAGTTATTTTGGTGGTAACAAAAAGAAACGAGAATACCAGGAAAGATTTGATTTGTTACAGTGTGATTTTCCTCAACCTGCAGCTTTTCCTCCTCTTTTGCCTACATTAAAGAATGCTTTATTTGCAGCCAGCAGTCAGCAGTTTGCCTGACAGTCAGTCATCTGCCGTCTGCCCCAGCCCCGGAAGTCTGATAAATTATGACAGGTTCCTCAGACATACAATTTTCTCTGCAGTGATTTTTCTGTCAAAGCCATCTTCTGCCTAAAACGTTATTGACAAAGATTGAAAAGCCTTTGATAGGTTTGGGAAGAAAGTTTATACGTCTACTGCCTTAGCTTTCAGAATAGTGAATGGGCAGGTGGAAATGTCCAAGTTTGTTCTGGTCTGTCATCTCTTCTGCAGGACACACATCCAGTGGTGGCAAGAGTCCCCACTTGTTAGGGATAACCTTTTATTTTCCCCTTTCTCCATTCCCCAAGCCACAGTGACCACAAACACTTTCCAGCTTGGGGGGGGAGGGGCTTATCTGGAAAGACTGTTCAAAGCATGCGGTCTCAGACAGAGGCCCTATGTTAGAGTTGAGAGCAGTTCTGCTAGCATTACAGGTCTTTCAGGACTCTCTCCCCTTAGGTGTGATCTCCATATAGACAACATGGCAGTTGTCTGGTACATCAACAGTTAGGGTGGATCCTGATCTTATCCTCTGTGTTGAGAGGCCATGAGAATGTGGCAATGAACGATATCTTCATTGCTTTCTAACTGCAAATCATATCCTGGGGAAATCCAACATACTAGTGGACAGGTTGAGCAGATCGATTTTGCTCTTTCATGAGTGATCCCTCAGCTCCTCAGTAACAGAGTGGATTTTCAACCATTGGGCCAACCATGTTGCGATTTCTTTGCCTCTTCCCCACAACACCAAATGCAACATTTTCACTGTAATTTCCCGTGTAGGGAAGTCACCTGGAAATGCTCTAACACATCCCTGGTGCTCAGTTGTCCTTTACACTTTTCCCTTGACACATCTGATTCCATAGTTCTTACAGAAAGCATCAAAAATTAAGGTCAGGGTAATCCTCATAGCCCATTACTGACCTCGACAGGTGTGGTTTCCCATCCATTGGCTTTATCTAAATCACCTACCTTGGGTTCTGGGCTCGATCTAGATCTACTTTCTCGCCCATCACAGCTGCCTCACCCCTGAACATTAAATTCCTCAAGATAATCGCATGGTGTCTCCAGTTCCCGTGATGGTTTGACAGTACAGGTTGTCATCCGTCGTACATGTTTTGTCTTCCTGTCAGAAGCATTCCACTAGGAAAGTTTATAGAAGTAAATGGAAAAGACTTACTATTTGGGCTGTAGAGAAACCTATTGACTCATCTCCCCTTCGATCTCTTTTGGACTTCCTTGGACATCTTTGTCAAAGTGGACCAGCTATTCCACTATTATGTTCACTTAGCTGCAATTTCCTCTTTTCACATAGATTCATCCACCTATAGGTTCCCTTAGATTGTTCAAGGCTTCCTTTGAGGCATTTTCTTACTCTGACCTTCACTTAGAGATCCATGCCCTCCTTTGGGATATTACCATTCTTTTGTTTGAACCTGCTGCAAAAGTGGATCTTAAGTTTTTGTCCTGAAAGACCTTATTCCTGGTGGCTGTCATTTCTACCAATAGAATAGAGCTGCATACATTATCCTCAAAGCCTTCTTGACCTGCCTTATCTACAAGATGAGAAGAAGTGGAATGTGGTCACTGGGAAAATGAAATTTCCACCAAGCACACACAGTAGTCATCTTTTTGGTGCTTAAACAAGATCTTCACTCCAGTTTGCTTTTAGTTAGTACAAAGCACCAGTTGTCCTTGGCTTGCAACAACAGAATGAGGTTGCTTTAAGACTTTCTTGATAATTTCAGTAAAGTCTGGCAACAAGGAGAGATTGTTTTTCAGAACACACACAAGTGATATACACAGGACCTTAGAAACAGCCCTTGTCACAGAGCAAACAAGACCTCTTATGCTATATGTCCTCTCTAATGGCAGTGTTATCCCATGAGGAGCTTGAGTTTTTTAAATTTTAAAAATTAAGTCCTCTCCAGCAGCGCCCCTCCCCTTTGGATCTAACTAGGTTAGGAGTCCTGAACAGTGCAACAGGTTTGTTGCCATAGTAGCGCAAGGACTTGAACAAATATACATTTAATGCACATGGGGATTCTGGCTTTGTTTAGCCAAAGTCCCACTTGTACACCAGGCTCATGAATTGAGTTCTGTTCTGTGCCTAGGGTGTAGTATCCCTGTTAAAGTTTTCCAAAGGTGAAAACCCACATCATGACTTAAGTTCGCAAAGTAAAATATGCATCTGGGTTAGTGCAAGGTCACTGCATAATTTCTCTGCTAAGGAATGGGGAGCTCTGGAAGGTGAAACATTGTCTCCATGTGTCCTCCATCCATGATTTGATTTGAGGAGCGTGTTCTTATATTTAGGCATGGAGGGGGCAGAACCTGTATGTTTCAACAGAGGAAAAGTAGTGTGATCATCCCTGGTTGGTACCCCCAGGGGAGCAGCTGGGGGGTATATGTTCTCCATGTCTCTTGGTATCTTTGGAAGTGGAATACTAGAATGATCTCATTCTGGGATAATCATGTTTGAGAGGCATGGGTGTTCATAGGTTCATATGTGTTTACTAGGCTAACGACCACAAGGACCTTTTTAAGCCTAGCCTTGCATCCCAAATCTCTTGATACCCTTGATAAGTGTAAGCAAAGGCCTGGGAGATAAACCATTTACAGGTTACCTGTTTGCATCAGAGACATAGGTGCCAAACCAAGGATGAATTTCTGGTTTCCAATCCAGTTGTCCAAGTTGCACTTGAATTGGATTAGGGAGGAACTCTGCTTCACATGAATGGGGAGCCTGTTCCATAGACTGGGTAGTCTTTGGGAGGCATACTTTTCTCTGCAGCAGGTCATATTTATATCACAGGAAAGGTTTAAGTCTTTAGAATGGGTAATTCTTGTACTGTTTGTTTTGTGGGTATGCATGAGCTCCATCAGAGTGGGGTCTGACAATGGCCTGTACCCCAGGCATAGATCTCTCCTCAAAAGCCTGTAGGAGACAGAATACAGGGATAGGGCTATGTGGAGGTCTGCATAGGGCATATTACTTACACTGTGTATTCTTTTAGTGAGGAACCTTTGTAGATGTTCCAGTTGGATATTCCTGGTTAGGTACATACCAAAGGGGGCATTGTACTCAATGATAGGTTTGATGAATGCCAAATACAGTAAAACAATGACTTCCTTGGACTTAAATGCCATACCTTTGTTTATAAGTTGCGCAACATAGAATGATTTTCTCACCACTGTAGACGCATGATGATCAAAGGCTAGATTACCGTCTGTGTGTGTGTCCCTAACTCCCTGACTACGGGGTCAACTCTAAGGGGTGTGTTGTCAATATGATAGTTACCAGAGATGGATAACTTCCCAAAGGATACTGTTATGCATTTCTTGGCATTTAGTTTTAGTCCATGACTTTGACACCAGTTGTTTGTCTGTGTCACCCCCTCCTGGAGAACATTTGTGTCAATGTGAGATTCATTGACCGCTCCTAATTTGCAGTCATATGCAAATTTAGTCAGCCAGAGACCACTGACATTGGCCTTTACTTCTGAGAAGTAAATGCCAAAAAGGAGTGGTCCAAGGGCTGATCCCTGGCGGACTTCACTTGTGACTGTCCTCTTTGTAGAGGTGGACTCCCCAATTCTAACTTCCTGAGTCCTGTCTGTGAGCCAGTTGGCTAACCACCAGATGACATACGGGTTTGTACCTAACCTCTTGAGTTTATCAACAATGCCTGAGTTGGGGTATTATGTCAAATGTCTTAGCAAGGTCAAGATAGGCAGTTTGAACGATTTTGCCCTCATCCATTGCTTTGGTGACCTTCTCAAAGAAGTCCACCAAGTTGAGTAGGTATGATCTGCCCTTGACAAAACCAAACTTGGTTGGGTCCAGTGTCTAGAGGTTTATTATACCTCTGTTGATCAGCTCCATGATAATTCTTTCCATGGCTTTACATATAAGATTAGTGAGACTTATGGTTCTGTAGTTTCCAGGGTCTGTAGATGGCCCACCTTTGTGCAGAGGGATGACTGTTGCCTTCTCCATTCATGAGGCACAAAGCCCATTTGAAGGCTACAGTTAAATAGTAATTCCAGAGGCCCTGATAGTTCATGTTTCATGCTATTTACAAGGCATCCTGGGATATTGTCTGGGCCCATTGATGCAGTGTTCTTGGTCTTAGAGAGAGCATTAAGGACCTGTTCCCTAGTGATAGTAGGGGATTTATATTTGATGATATTTCCTGAGGGAAGGTTGAGGGAGAGAGAGGAGTAAAGTTGGAGCTGATTTTGTCAGCCAGGAGGTTTGCTATATCTTCTGGCTCAGTATAGGTGGCTCCATTTGCAATAAACTCTGCACGCAATTGTGTATTGCCTGTGAGGTTGCGGTCACAGCTAAAGAATACTTTATGGTGGCCTGGGAGGCCATACTTACCTCAAATTTGTCTTTGGTAGACTTTAGTTGTCCTCTGAGTTGTTTATTTAGTTTAATGAGAGTATTTTTTATCATATGCATAGGCAGATGTGTTCTCAGGGTTTATAAGGGCTTGAAATTTAGCCAGGTTCTCACTTAATAGCAGGAGGTTATCCTTAGAATAGTTCCTGAATATTCCCGGTTTAGCTGGGGGTCCAGGTTTTATTTTTTTACTTCAAAGGAGACCATTTTGTGGTCTGATCTTACCAGGGAAGCATTACAGTACGGGGTGTGCAGCACTCTCCCATATTAGTGAGGACCAGATCTAGTATGGTTGCATCCCTGGTTGGTGTATTTTACCATCTAGTCTAGGGAGTTTGTGTTTATAAAATCTAGGAATCTCTGCGCATGTTCGTTTGATATTGTATAGGATTCCCAGTTAATAGTGGGATAATTAAAGTCACTCATGAATATGGTATTGGGTTGGATGGTTAGTGGTCATTGTAGACTTTTCCTGCAAGCACTGGGCCCCTACCAATCCCTCAAAGTGTCAGGCACCAAAATTCTGGTCATCCCTTGGACATGATCGTTGACACCCCCACCCCCACACACACACACACACACACACACACACTAGTCCTTTGAGGAACCTCATCCTGCTGCTGTTTTGTTTGTTTTTTTGTTTTTTTTTTTGTGTATGGTTAAGTCTTCTGCACAAGAAAATCCAAATGACATGCAAACTGAAAAATGTTTTATCTGTGTTAGCAAAGATCAAAGTCTGAACTGTGCATGGGGCAAAAAATAAAAACTGCTTGATGTGAGGGCCAGTGTGCTGATGTAGTCAATGAGTTGCATTGTGGTATGTTATCATGACACCTGTTCATGAGTACAGGAGCATCTGGAAGAATATTACATATTTGATTGTTAGAGAGAAATAACCAACCATAAAACTTGCTAATGACTCCTTTATGGATACTTGGTTTTGGTTTGATTGAAATCTTTAGATTATCAAGTGCCAGAACTAAAAGGCGAGGCATTTAAAAAGTAGAGTTTTACTACTTAGTAAATGATAGAAAATGCCAGTTTAGCTGATGTTAAAGCTCAGGCATAATGCATGCAAAATGTTTGACAAATGAGGCTTTTTTCATATTCTTTCTCTTTGCTACTAAATTGAAAACTATAAGTAATCATTCTGTTAGCACATAGTAATACTTTTCTTTTAGTGGTTCTGAACTTTTTTCGTACTTAATTGGTGAAAAAATGCATTATGTAGCTTAAATGTGTTTAAATGTTTGTAGGAAAACCAGATGTTACCACAGAAGTAGCTTCTTTGGCAGTTGCAGCAGACTTTGAATCAAGCAAGTTGGAACATGGTTCTCCTATGCAAGATCTAAACTTATCAAGAATATCTGCAAGTAGCAGAGAGACATTAACTGAAAGCATTAACGATGACAGCTCCTCTGTCAAGCTTACGTGGAGAGAGAGACTAAAACTTGATGCGAGTTCATCGCTTGAGAAAGGTAAGAAATTTAGAATCACCTCTGAATTTGATGTGTAGCCTTTAATTGAAAGTAGGGGATGATAACTGTGACTTAAGTTGTGGAGATCTTGTTATGAAGTGAGTACAGGGAGCTAAATCTGATGTGTAGTCTGAGTAATACAGCTGCTTATCTCTTGGTGGGACGTGGGATCATAGTGTGTGATTTCATCCTTAGGGACCCTTATTTGATACCCAATTGGGTCCATCACAGACCTTTCTTTGCATGCCATCTTTGGTGCATATGTGCAGCTTGTCATGAAATTCCCTAGACAGAAGAGGTATGTAGATTTTCATTCAGTTTTACACACAGGCCAGAATAAAATACCTTGCTTCCTTCTGTGGGTAGTGTCAGCTAGTTTTCTATTTCCTGTAATATCACTTACTGCAGAAAAGAACTTAAATTGTAGCTCACAGTAATGCAATAAAAAATATTAAATTCCTACCTTATTGGTAGTACTCTCTATTGCGCAGTTTCTGTGCTGTTTGTTTCACTTGTCCGCTCAAGCATAGTGGTGGGTGTAGTAGATGGAGGGAGGTGTGCAGTGGCAAGGATGTAATGATTATCCTTAACACAACTGATGATTACCTTGCGGGTATATTCAGCTTTGTTTACTTATTTTTTTTAATTTTATTTGATAACTAGGCAAGTGAACTGGCCTTTTGCACCATGACCCGTACCCATAGTCAGAACAAAACCACAAACAGTGGGCATTCACAGGAAGTTTAATCTTAAGTTTATGTTTGTTTGTCTTTTCGGCTTTTCCCGGTAAGGGGGTCGCCACAGCGGAACTCCGGTCCGCTAAAGATTGGCAGTAGGTTTTTGTGGTGCCGAGTTGCCAGCCCGACACCCAACCTTCAGCGAAGGCACACCCATTCATGCATGTCTTTCGGAGGCCACGTGACCGCGGGGAGGACATGCAGACTCCACACAGAAGGCACTCCCCGCACACTAGCTGAGAAACGAACGGGAGAACCTCTTGCTGTGAGGCAACAACGCAACCGCTGTACCACCACAGCAGTTATTAAAGAAAATTAATAAATGAGTATACAAAGATTATTAGTTATGACATGAGTAGAAGGGACAAAAATATAGTAACAAGCACCATGATTAGGTTGGAGGGGATAGAAACATAATTGCAATGCTGTCACAGCAGACTCGCAGAAGTTAGCATGTATTAACAAATGAGTTCTATCAAGTGTTTCATTTGTTAGCAGTTGCTGTCTTGAGTTGTGAGGTTGACAGTCTGAGATGTACTGTGCTGAAACAGGTATGGAGTCACTTCAGTTGAGGTGCTCCAGTCCTCAAGAAAAATTAGATCTGTTGCTGTCAATTGTAATTTTATCCTCAATGAATGGGTTTAAATCATGTTCTTCGGATCTGACTTGGACGATGGTAAAGCTTGCAGCCACCAGATCACTCAAGCTTCTCCCTTCCCCACAGCACACCATGTCAGTTTCCCCAGATCTCATTTGCCGCTTATAGCTAACAGACATGGCCTGCCAGTCTCTCTCAAGCTTTTTGGATAAGTAAAAAAAAATTTTCTTCATAATTTCTCTATTTAACAGTTTTTTCTTTAGATTACCTGTCAACTTTAATCCTTTACTGTTTTTTTTCTGGTTTAGAATCTTCTCTGCCTTCCCCCCCCCTTGCCCTTATGATTTAGTCGTATTTCTGACATACTATTGTTGGTATTTCCTTGCCGTCCCTCTCTTCTACCATCTTAGAGTGTTGCGGTGGTTCTGCTGTCTTTCTGCTCCCTTCCTCCTTTCTCTTATGACCTGATTGTAGTTCTTCATACCATTGCTGGTATTCCTCTGCTTTCTTCTTCCAGTTTAACAAAAAAAAAAAAAAGAGTTGCTTGCATTTTTGAATGATCTTACCTTAAGATTTATCTTTTATTAGTGTGGTTGCACACATGACATGATGAGTGACAAACCTGCAGGTTTCAAGAAATGTTCCAAATGTTGATATAAGTTGCCTCTCTTGGATGCACACTCCCTTTGTGTGTACTGCTTCGGTCCATTACACTTATAGGAAGATTGTTTGATTTGCCAGGGATTTAATCTGCGAGCCTTAACTGACTATAAAAACAAGCTGATAGTAAAAGGTCTCCTTCCTTCCTCTTGGAGAAGCCATATCCCAGTCTCCAAAGTCGAAGCCTTCCACCTCATCAAAATCTTCCTGGAAAAGGGGTACTAAACATCTGGTCTCGACCCCAAATCAGAAGAAGATGAAAATTCAGGAGCCACCTGCTTCTTTGGATCCTACAACTTAAAAAACGATTACTATGGTTCTGGCACAATCCAAGTCAGATCAGATACAACCTTCAGAAACTCTATACTGTCCTAGAACAAGATATTCTCTGTCGGTTGACCCAGTACCAGACAAACTTCCATCTCCTTTTTTGTAGAGACTAGCATCCCCCCCCCATTTACTCTACTCATTCTTCCAGAAGTCTCTCAGAAGAAGTGGAGAAGAGTGATGAGGAAGATCCTCTCGGGACAGGGGCAGATTGGTTTTCCCTCGATGCCTACACCTCTGGATCAGGTTGCCTGATGTTCAACCCCACCACCCCTGGAAGTTCCTACTCTGGCACCATCTCTTGTCTTAGAGCTTCAGGATCACAGTCACCTGGATCAGTCAGTCGCAGATCAGAAGACTTTTGTATCTTCGGATCCAACATCGTCTCTGAAACCTCTGATCTTTTCAGATCCAGAGATCTCTCACAGCCAAAGCCTGGCTGAAGAGTGCAGGATGTAGCAATTCCACTCAGAAGTTTTCGAAGTAGTCTGTTCCTTGGCACTGGGCAGTTCATCTCTGGCTTCTTCCTCTTGGGCAGTAATGACAAATGGGAGATAAGGGATGATTTGGAAACCTGTTTTTTTGGATCAGTGCCTCTGGTCTGGCTCCTTCGAGCTCTGCCTTCGAGGCTGCGAAGACAGTGTTCGCTGTCTTGGCAGTCCTGATGGAACCTTCCCCCTCGGATTCTACTTATTCCATGATGATACCCCAGCGCCTACAGCCTCAACAGTTCTCTCCATAGGAACATAGGTTCATAAGTGTGTACTAGGCTAATGGCCCTGGGGCCTTTACAAGCCTAGCCATAGGATTACCCTGGCATCGTGCCACCCATCCTTAGTTCCCAGTGCCTCCATCAAGTAGAGCCACTGGAGTGATCCCTGGGGTGAATTTTCTATTTCCCATCCACTCATCAAGATCCCTCTTGAAGAGGGCCAGTGAGGCACTCTGCTTGACATGTATGGGAAGTCTATTCCATAGCATGGGCAGTCTCTGAGTTATTAACCTATCCCTCCAGCTTGATGTTCTTCATGTTTCACTGTTGCAGTCATCACATTTGGGTTATCTTCCTGCTGGTTGCTCTCAGCCAGCCTGAATACCAGAGTCTTGGGATTTCTGCATCAGATGCTGTCGCTTCTTCCATGATGTCAGGTCGTCAGAGGTATAAAACATGCAGCCGACGCCATTACATCAAGTCTTTCTTGCCATGCGGTGCCCGAAGCAGAAGCAGTTCCCAAGTGCCGGTCGCCCGACTCCTGAAATTTTCATTTTTGTGTTTCAGAACTGAAGTCTTCAAAAAGATAAGTACCCCTTTGGGGATACTTTTTTCTTGCTCTAACCAATGTCAGAAAAAATTAATAATGGTCTTCCCTGTGGTAAGCAAATACCTCATAGAGAGTTTAATTCTTACTGCGTCACCTGTTTAGGCCCAGACCACGACGTCCCTCGCTGTCAGTTTTGTGCCTTGCTCAATGCCCGAACTATTCGTCGTCTGGCTATTTTTGTAGCTAAATAATTTCACTCTCTATCTTCGTACCCCGAAATGGCTTCGTTAAGCCATCAGACTACCAATTTTAAAAAAAAAAAAAAAAGAAACGTAAGGATAAAGACAGACAGCATAGGTCCAAAACTGCCGACAGCGCTTCCGTTAAGCTAGTCGCCAGTCCACCGGTACTCAGTGAGGCGCTTTCGCAGCCCCTGATACCCACTTCTACAGATTCGCAGGTCCCTACTGAGACCCATTCGGAGTCAGGTATGCCGCGAGATGCGTCTTCAACTATGGAACCTGCGGATGTCTCTACCTTGGATGAGTCCGGAGCCACTGTGCAAGCACTGGCTTCTGAGGGTGTATTCAGGCCTACAGATTTTCATATTAAACCGGTGACTTCGTTTCAAGCCAAAAATACCGAATTCCTCAGGCCTAAATTTCGCACTACGCCTAGGAAACAGACGACCAAAACACATTCTCAGGCCCACATGCCTCAAAAACAAATGATTAGAATGGCTGAAGACCTTATTACTTTAATTAGGGGAAGCCAGCCTTCCCCTTCTAAGAGACCTAGAACTGATTTTCCTTCTGATTCTTCTGATCAGGAATCTGATATTTCTATTCCTTCTGACTACCAGGACATACTCTTATCTACCTATGAGGATTCTGATGCAGAGGATTCCATTCCCTCTGCTTCCCCTCCAGAAGATTTTTCTTTTGGTGAAACCTTGCATACCCTTAGGGAGCATTTCCACTGGGAAAGACAGGACTGTTCTCAGTCCAAAAAGAGACTCAGGAAATTTTAAACCTGCCCTAGCACAGGCCTCTAGCTGTCCTTCCTGTTCTGGAGATTGTAGATGATGTTTTCTTGGAATCCAGCCTTACCCCAGATACTTTGCCTCCAGCTCCCAGGAAACCTGACAGGTACTATAGAGTACCTGACTCTCACAAATTCCTTTTCAAGAATCCTACTGCGGATCCAGAGACCATTTCCCAAGGACCAAAAGGCAGTAAGGCTATTACTGCCAAAAATCCTACCCCTTCTGACAGGGATTCTAGGGCTTTAGACAGATGGGGTAAGAAGGTAAACACCTCTGCTACTTTGGCCATTAGGGCTTTAAATTGCCAGTTTCATATGTTAAAGTATCAGCAGCATATTATGGGGCTAATTAAACAGAAAATTATGTCGATTCCTGACTGTGCAGAACACAAAGATTTACAAGAGTTAATGCATTCTGCTGACCAAGTTGGTAAACCTACTTTGCAGTGTGGTTTTGATGCTTTAGAAGCATCTTGCAGGGCTGCTGTCACTGGGTCTGTACTTAGAAGGCATGCTTGGCTTAAGGAACAAAACTTGCCAGATCATGTTAAAGCAAAATTACTGGATGCACCCTTAAACCAAGAGTGCCTATTTGGCAATAAAGCAGAAGTCCTCAAAAGGATGGAGGAAAAAAGCTAAATCTATGCAAACTGTAAAAGATTTCTTACAATTGCAGCCACCTAGATTCAGTAGGCATTGGCCTTCAAAAAACTGGCCCTTTCCAGTCCCTTTCAGGCCTTCTTAGCCCAAACCCAGGGGCAGCAGACCACCAAGAGTTCAGTCTCGGGTTATGCACAGATCTAAGCAGTGGGGTGCTCCCACGTCCAAAGCAGTATGTAGTAAGCCACCCCCCTATGGTAAAATTGCACAATGACTTATCCTTAACTCCTCCAAGCCTTGCTCAACTACTTGCACCTTTAGGAGGAAAGCTCGCCCTGCATGCAAAAAACTGGGAATACATTACCCAAGACAAATGGGCTTTAAACATCGTTTCTCTAGGATACAGATTCCACTTCCACTCACTCCCAACCTTAAGTGGATGGCCAGACCTCCCCCCAAACCAGTGGGCGAAGGCCCAAAAGCAAGTACTCTCTCTCCTCAGCATCAAGGCTATTCAACCTGTTCCAGCAGAACAAAGGGGACAAGGCTTTTATTCCAGTCTGTTCCTGGTTCCCGGAAAAGAAAACTCCTGGTGTCCTATCCTGGATCTGTCTATTCTCAACACCTTTCTGTTTTTTCGAAAATTCAAAATACTAACTCTCCAACAGCTGCTTCCTATGCTAGCCATGAATTCCTGGCTGGCAACCCTAGACTTAAAAGAAGCTTACCTGCACATCCCTATAAGAGAATCTTGCAGAAAATACCTATACTTCATGGCAGTTCTCTGCACTTCCCTTTGGCTTATCTACTGCGCCCAGGGTATTCACAACGTGCCTAGCTCCAGCCATTGCATTTTGCAGGCAGATAAGTATTCAGATTTACCCATACTTGGACGATTGCTTGATTCAGGTTCAAAGCCAGGACTTACTAATTACAGCACCTGGCATTTGTAAAGGGATTTCAAACCTCACAGGGGTACACCATCAGCAAAAATAAATCACACCTAGTACCCTGCCAACAGATTGTATTCCTGGGAGCAAGCTTGAACACAACTTCCCAGATGGCATTCCTCACTCCAGAGAAACAGATTTATTTGACAACCTATTTCAACCTACTGGCCACAAATATCCAGCTATCTGCAAGGAAAATACTGCAAGCTCTGGGGTTCATGGTCTCTTGCATTATGTTGATTCCATATGCAAGACTGCATATGAGGAAACGTCAGTGGTATCTAAAAAGTCAATGGTGTCAACATTCTCAAGACCTGGAAACTATAATTCCTTGTCTAAGGGCAGAGTTCCTTTGGTGGGCAGAGGCCTGCAACCACAACAAGGGACTTCCTTTCACTCTACCCCCTGCTGCCCAAACCCTAGCAACAGGCGCATCAGACTATGCATAGGGGGCTGACATGGCAGGGCAGTGCATTCAGGGCAAATGGAACCCAAAGCAGATGCACCTGCATATCAATCAAAAAGAAATGTTAGCTGTACAGAATGCTCTGACAGCCTTCAAAGACCTCATTCTACCAGGGCAACTATTGGTAAAGGTAGACAACACCACAGTTATATGGTACATAAACAAGCAGGGGGGAACCCATTCCTACCCACTCTGCAGACTAGCCATGGCTCTGTGGGACACAGCCTTGAGCAGCCAAGTGCACCTACAAGCTCAATTCCTACCAGGCAAACTAAATTCACTGGCAGACGACTTAAGCAGAAATCTCATGGACCCACACAACTGGAAACTGGAACCCAAAATATTCAAGCTTTTGAGGAACAGATGGGGGGGGGGGCACCAGAGGTGGACCTGTTTGCCTTCCCTCAAAACTACCAGTTGAAAATACTGCACCAGCACTTCTCACAGTCAAGCTTGGAATGTGAATGCCCTGTCCTTTACCTGGGAAAGCCTCTCAGTCTATGCCTTTCCCCCTCTGCCTCTCCTCTTGAAGGTTCTACTAAAGATCAAACAGGACAAGCCAAGGACAATCCTGATTGCACCAGACTGGCTACGCCAGCACTGGTACCCTCTTTTGCGCAGTCTGACAGTGCTACAACCATGGCACCTGCCTCAGACCCCTTCCCTGCTGTCTCAGCAGGTGGGCCAGATTCTGCACCCTCAGCTTCAAACCCTGAATCTTGCAGCCTGGCTAATCCTTTGAGCTCACCTCTAGCAACCCTCAGTAAGCAGGTGCTAGATGTCATTATTGAGGCAAGAAGGCCTAGTATTAGAAAATCCTATTCAGAAAAGTGCAAAAGATACTGTTCCTGGACCCAGTCTCAGGGGATGGGCCCAGCTTACCTCATATACTAGATTACTTAACAGAAATGCTCCACAAGGACCTATCCTTCTCTTCAGTTAAGATTCATGCCTCAGCCATCTCAGCTCATTATAATACCGAGCCCACCCCTCTTCTCTCATTCTCTGGTAAAAGAGTTCCTTAGAGGGGTCAAAAATTTAAGACCCCCAGGAGAGCTCCCACTCCAGCCTGGGATCTTAATTTTGTATTGGAAAAACTTACTCTTCCCACCTTTGAACCGGCTGCTACAGCAGAGTTAAAATTCCTCTCTGGGAAAACAGCTTTACTTGTAGCCATCACTTCAGCAAGAAGAGTGTCTGAACTGCAGGCCCTTATGGCAATGGAACCCTTCATTATCTTCCATGCGGACAGGGTTTCCCTCAGGACTAACCCATCTTTTATACCCAAGGTGATGTCTAGTGTGGCTTTAAACCAGTCCATTCATTTGCCTACTTTTTTCCCTAATCCTCAGAATAAAGGGGAAAGGATACTGCATTCTCTGGACGTGCACAGACAGCTTAGATTCTATTTGGGCAGGACTAAGCCTCTCAAAAAATCTGACCAGCTGCTAGTCAGCTTTGCTGCAGGGGCAGAGGGGAAGGCCATTTCAAAGCAAACCATTTCCAAATGGATAGCCCATTGCATTCTTTTCTGTTACAAGCACCATGGAAAACCTACCCCACAGGAGATCAAAACAGATTCCACTAGGGCTGTATCTACCTGTACTGCATTTCTCAGAGGAGTCCCTACCAGGGACATCCTGGAAGCTGCAGCTTGGAGCTCTGTACATACTTTCACCAAGCATTACCGCTTGCCTATCTTTTCTAAATCCAGAGCTGGATTTGCCACAGCAATCTTACAGGGCCTGATTGCCAGCCCTAATGCTTCTTAATCTACCTCCACCCTTCCTTAGCTTTGGGAATCTACCCAAATGTGATGACTGCAGCAATGAAACACAAAAAACATAGAACAGTTGTGTGTACACTTAGCATAAATGTAGATGTTCGAGTGTATTCACTTTGCAGTCTTTGTCACCCTCCATCCAATTGTCTTTGCTTTCACCTATCCTTTTTAGTTTGGCATATCTTATGCTATGTGTATTTGCTTTTTGCTGGGAAGCAGCATATAATTGCTTCCTATTGTGGGGGCACCTAACATCTGGGGCAAGAAAAACTGATGTAATGGCGTCGGCTGCATGTTTTATACCCCTGGCGATCTGACGTCATGGAAGAAGTGACAGCATCCGATGAAGAAATCCCAAGACTCTGGTATTCAGGCCGGCTGAGGGCTACCTGCAGGCAAGATAACCCAAATGTGATGACTGCAACAGTGAATACACTCAAATATCTACATTTATGGTAAGTGTACATGACTGTACTTTCTGTTGATTGGGGTAATGATGTTGAGGTCTCTGGAGCGTGTAGTGTGGAAGGATTGGGATTTCTTTATATGTAGCATTTCTAACAGAGCTGGGTCAGACATGGCTTTGTAAGTCAAGCAGAGATCGCCTCTAAGTAAGCGATATGAGACAGAGAATAGTTGGAATTTTTTTGAGTCTGTCCATATAGGACAAGTGTTTAGTCTAAGATGCTCTCTGTAAGGTATTTTTGCAGCCTCTCCAGTTAGTGTAGGTGTATAGTGAGGTACATGCCAAATGGGGCATTGTACTTGATTGGCCTAATGAGGGAAGAGTAGAGGGAGACAATGACCTCTTTCTTCCTGGATGCAAAACCCTTAGTAATGAGATGTGCCACACAGAAGGATTTTCTAAACACAGTGGCAATGTGATGATCAAAAGAGAGGTTGCTGTCAACCTGCGTTCCCAGATCTCTTATGATGCCTTCTGTGTTCAGTGGACTACCATTGATGTGGTAATTCATGGGAACCGGGTTTTTCCCAAAGGGGATGATGACGACAAATTTTTTGGCATTGTGCTTAAGGCCATGGTTCTGACACTGGTCGTTTGTCTTAGAGAGACCTTTCTGTAGGATGTCAACATCACTTGGGGAATTAATGATGGCTGCCAACTTGTAATCGTGTGCAAACTTTCTCAGCCAGAGTCCCTTTGTGTTGGCATGGACTTCAGAGAAGTAGATACCAAACAGGAGAGGGCCTGGGACCGAACCCTGTGGGACTCCACTCGTGACTGGTCAACAGTCTGACTTGGAGTCAGCTACTGTCACACTGTGGGTTCTATCTGTGAGCCAATTTGCAACCCACCTAGTGATATAGGGGTTGATGCCTAACTTAGTGAGTTTTTCTATAATTCCTAAGTGGGGAATGGAATCAAAGGCCTTGGTCAGATCAAGGTAGGCTGTATAAACCACGTTGCCTTCATCCACACCTCTGGTGACTGACTCAAAGAAGTCGACCAGGTTGAACAATCATGATCTACCTTTCACTAAACCAAACTGTGTGGGATCCAGAGTTTGAAAGTTCCCTATATCTTTGTTTATTAGGTCCATAATGCTGCATTCCATAGCTTTGTATATCAGACTTGTCAGGCTAATCGGGCGGTAGTTCCCAGGGTCTGTAGTCGCTCCCCCTTTGTGGAGAGGGTTGACTGTAGCAGTGCGCCATTCGGTAGGGACAAAGCCTGAGGTGTGATTGAACAAGGCATTCAGGTGAGGTGCCAGTTCACTCTGTAGTTCATGTAGATCACAGCCAGGGATATTGTCAGGTCCCATAGAAGCTGTATTCTTGGCCTTGGACAGTGCTGTTTTAACCTGTGCAGCAGTAATAGTGGGTGCCTGGCAATGTACTGATATTGTGATTGGTTCTTTGGTGGGGAAGAGAGGGATAAAGTTGGCATTGACTCTGTCGGCCAGTATATTGACAATATCTGTTGGTTCGGTATAG
This sequence comes from Protopterus annectens, assembly GCF_019279795.1. Classification (NCBI taxonomy): domain Eukaryota; kingdom Metazoa; phylum Chordata; order Ceratodontiformes; family Protopteridae; genus Protopterus; species Protopterus annectens. The sequence continues at coordinate 172,222,366 of NC_056735.1, read as the reverse complement.
GAGGTGCCATTGTGCAGCAACTCCGAGCAAATCTGGGTATTGCCGTGGAGATTCTTTACATAACTATAGAAGGCCTTGTGGTTGTCTTTACTATCTGCTGCAGTTCTATTTTCATAGCTAGCTTTAGAGGATTTGATGAGGAATCTCAACTTTTTGTTGAGGATGATAAGGGAGTTTTTCCAGTCTTGAGACTTCACCTTATTTCTCATTAGTTTCCTCCTCCTGTTGTAGAGTTTGTTTATGGCAGGTGCCACCAGATTGACTTCCTTTTTTTGGAGGAGAGCACCTTGGTTCTATTGGATATGGCGAGATCCATGGATTTGTGTACGTGTTCCTACAGGGCATTAGTGTATGGTTCGGCGGTCATGCAGATGTTCTCCATTTGCATGGGTGCCGTGAAGTTAGCCACCTCTGTTTTTAGGAGCCCAAAGTTTGCTTTGGAGAAGGTTTTCATGGTGGTTACCTTTGCGGGGGGTGGGAAGGATGTGGATTTCCAAGGTGATTAGTTTGTGGTCGGACCTAACCAGGGAGGAGTTGACTACTGGTACAGAGCAACAGTCACCCATGTTATTAATGACCAGGTCAAGGATGTTGCTACCTCTAGTGGGGGTAAGAATGAGCTGGTCCAGGGCATTGGAATTAATGAATTCCAGGAAATGTTGGGCAAGTGTATTGGTACATGAGTAGTTTTCCCAGTTAATGGAGGGGAAGTTGAAGTTGCCAAGTATAAGAGTGTTAGGTTGGACCCTAATATTTTCCAGAGTGCTTAGGAACGTGGAGTGTGAGTCTTGGGTCGTGCTTGGGGACCTATAGCAGGCTACAACCTGAATTGCTGTCTTACCCAATGTTAGCTGCACCTGAAGTATCTCTGATGAGTCATGTTGGGCTACCAGTCAGGAAGTATGCGCATCCTTTATGAATATGGAAACACCACCACCTTTGGAGCATCTGTCCAAGTTCTGGGGCCGAAAGGTATGGAGTGAGTTATAGCCTGGTAGTGCAGGGGTACTATCTGCTGCCTTGAACCAGGTCTCTGTTACAGCACAAATGTCAATATTCTCCATTTTAAGGACTGCTTTGAGCAAGTGCATTTTGAGATTTAGACTTCTAGCGTTGAGCAGCATGACCCTCAGATTGCATTTGTTTGTAGCTGTTACAGTGGTAATTTGGTCTACTGAACACCGCCTAAAAAAGGCACTATAGAGGTGGTAAGAGCCTTTGCCAGTGTCCGGAAGCCCAGGGTTGACAGATGCAAGCCATCTCTGGCACAGCATCTAGGTCCGTCAGTCATGTCATCCCAGGCAGACAGATACTGGATCATCTTAGACTGACACCAGAAACTTAGCCAATTGTTGAAATGAATCATTTTCTGCTTGTACTGTGATATCATTCTGGATGATGGTAGGAGGCTGCTCAGGGCTACGTTCATACCCGTCTGGGCCACATAATCCAAGAGCGTCTCCCTGTCTCTTTTCCTGTAGTCCAGGGAGGTATGTCTCAAGTCATTCACACCTACATGTACAATGACAGAGTCATATTTGTACCTGTTGTTGAGGGACCAGAGTGCATGCATTATGTGGCGGATCCTGGCACCTGACAGGCAGCTGACTATTATTCAATCTAGTGAGTGGGACATCAGTGTGCCTCACTGTTGAGTCACCTATAATTAGTGTGTTGGACATGCTGTTTTGCCTTAGGTGCTTTAGTTGATTGGTACACTGTTTAGGAGAGTTATATGTCTCATGACTAGTGTTGTGTTGTGGTGGTCGAGTGCGTTTCTGCCTTGGAAGTCTCTGCTGTTTGTGTAGATTTTTATTGGGAGCCTCCGCGAAGGTGGGTGTGTGGTTTGTGTTTTTATGTGAAGTCAGTGCTGGTGTTGAAGGGTTATGTGTTCCATGTGTTGTAGTGCAAGTGTTGACCTTCTCCTCTTGACCAGCTGTTCCGGTCTTGGCTGCAGAGTGAATGGCTTCCAATTTGTATATGTAAGTCCATCTCTTGCAAGTCTGAGTGTTGGGAGGTAAGAGGAGAGGGTTGTCAGTGTATATGAGGCAGTTGCTACATTGCCTCAGGATGCCCAGGCTCACCAGGCTAATAGGAGAAAGCACAAGGAACTGACCTTTAGACATGCTTGAAGGGGGTGGGCATTAATAATAAGTACTGGAGCTATTTCCTTGTAGAACGTTTAGTGCTGGTAGCACTGTTATGTGCTACAATAATAGTTACAAGAAGTCTGGTAAAGTGCTAATCCTGTACCAAAACCTCAGGCTCCTTTTCAGGGAATTTGGATTTCCTCTTCTGAGACTTACTCAGAACATCCCACTTAGGAAGTACCCAGGAAAAGGATGTGCATGGGGAAGCACCTAGACTCCCTACAGGAGTCTGTCACCGAAGACACAGGTTTCGACGAAGGCGGTCACCTCCTTAAGATGTTCCCTTCGGAGACATTCTAGAAATCCTGAAACAGAGAGGTGGCTGGGCATCCTCCAACCCTAAGCCAGAGGAATTTGTTCTCCTAGAGGCTTTTGATACGGGACGCTCTACTTCCTGGGTGACTCCGCCCGCTGATGAGCTCATGGATGTTATCTCTAGACTGGCATGGAAGGAGCCTGACTCCATAGAACCAATACCTTGAAGACCGGACAGGATAATGGCACCACCTGCAGACAAGACAGTTTTGGGAAAAATGGTTCCACTTGATGCTATGGTCATTGCTGGGGCCACAAAGAAGGAACTAGCCGATGAGAGTTCTACTGTCCACCCCCCCAACAAGGAGTCACTGACGACGGACAGACTAGGGAAGTGTCTCTCTGCTTCAGTGACATTTGCATTTGCTGAACTGTCTGGCACAGTTTGTTAGACTTCAGAGAGAGAGGTTTGACCAAGGAGTTATCAAATACTCTCTCAGGAACCATCTCTGCAGAGGTTAAAGATTCCGTTGGCAACCCTACAGCTGTATGTAATAGTTCCATGAGGTTAATTTCCAATATAGTATAAGGAACCTCAAGAGCTTCTGGTTCAGGCATTTCCATGAGGAGGCATGCCTGGATGCGCCTGTGCAATTTTGCGGAGCCATTTAAGTCAATTTCATCAATGCCACCTTTGACGGAACCACCTTTTTTTGGCCCTGTAGTGAAAGAAACTGTGTCCAGGCTGAAAGACCTTGTCTGCCATGGGCATACATTTTTGCCCCCCCCCCCCAAAAGATCTTTCTCCAGGAATCAATGGAGTGGCTGGAAAATGTGGATAAAAAAGTCCCAAGGTCCATTCCGTGACGCATGTGGCGCAAGTGCCCCCAGATGGAGAGGGAGGAACTCAAATGAACGTTAAGACCCTCGTGGCAGAGCTGGCCTGCAAAACCTGAGTTCACAAGAATCTTTCTTTGATAAACTCTACCAGTGCTCCTTAAAGGAGGCACGACTGTTCACCTCTGGAGACAGTCAGTGGAAGGTTGTCCTTGCACCAGAGGGCCTGGCTAGAATTAACAAAAGATACTTGGGTGCAGAGGATTATATCCAGAGGTTATACAATACCATTTTCCCTACCACCTCCATTTCCCAGGAAAATCCCCAATGTTCCCCCCAGTCAGAGGGATCGGGCAGCAGTTCAGATTTGAAAGCTGCTAGAGTCATTCAAGAGGTCCCACCCGACCAGATAAGATCAGGAATTAACTCAAAGTTGTCCTTAGTGCCAAAAAAGACAGGGGACTAGAGACCCATCTTGGATCTCACAAATCTAAACAAATTAGTTCAAAGAACCAAATTCCGGATGGTCGCTGTTCAGTCCATTCTCCCTTTTCTGGGCAAGAACAACTGGATGTGCCTGATAAATCTTCAGGACGCCTACTATCACATAAAGATGAACAGGCAATCCAGAAAGTACCTAAGCTTCTGGCTGGGAACCAATCACTACCAATTCAGGGTACTGCCCTTTGGACTCACCACAGCCCCCAGGGTGTTTACTAAATGCATGGCATTAGTAGCAGCATACCTCAGACTGCAGGGATTCAGTGTATTTCACTGCCTGGGATGACTAGCCCATTACCACTTTGACCAGGCATCAACTCATACATTTAAGAGATTAGGTACTCCACACCTGTGCTTTCCTAGGAATAACCATAAACTACAACAGAGCTCAACTTCAACCAGTTCGGACATTGTAGTTTATTTGAGCACTGCTCAACACAGAGTGCCCTTGCTTCCCTTTCACTGCACCGAGTTCTAATTATAAGGTCACAGGTCAAGAAGATTGTAGACAACACATCAATCTCAGCCCGCACAATTCTTTGAACATTGGGCCCCATAGTGGTAACAATAATCTCAGTTGGCCAGGTTTTACATGCGAATCCTACAATGGATGTTGCCTACCCAGTTGTCAGTCTTCCATCAGTTGGTGTCGTATCGGGTAAAAATTGCCAGCATTTGCAGAAGAGATCTTCTTTGGTGGATCCAGTCCGATCAACTGCTCCATGGCCATGCATTCATTCCCCAACAACCCAGGGCCATAGTGACCACCGATGCTTTGCAGATAGGATGGGGGGGCAAATTTCTGCAAAAAGCTGTCAGGTTGAAGAGCACAGTAATCCTCATTGCCCCCTATTTACATCGACAAATTTGGCACCCCTTCCTCTGATCTCACCTGGTTCAACCACCATGGAACCTAGATCCAACTCCAGACCTCCTGTCTCACCTGACGGGCATGTCACACCCGGATATTCCAGATCTCAAGCTGACTGCTTGGCTTCTTCAGTTCCCTTAGTAACCAGACAAACTAAGCTGTCATCACCTGTCCAACATATAATTCTGTGTTTCATAAACCCTCGACAAGGAAAACATATTCAAGTAAATGGAAAAGATTTGCCATTTGTGCTTAGGAATGTAAACGTGTCCCTTTTTCAACTTCTCTTAATCGCATCTTAGATTTCCTTGTTGATTCTTTTCAAGATTGTGCTAGTACCTCAACCATTAGAGTAGAGCTAGGAGCAATTTCAAGTTACAATACAGGACTGAATGGCGCACCCATAGCTTCTTAAAAATTGAGCAAGGCCTTCTTAAAAGGGACACTCCTTCTAAAGCCTTCTTTTAAAGATCCAACACCGCCATGGGACCTAAATTTGATCCTTCAGTCTCTCACACAACCTCTCTTTGAACCAGCAGCTGTATGTGACCTTAAATACCTCTCATGGAAGACTGTTTTCTTGGTTGCCATCACTTTCACAATAAGACTTTCCGAGTTCCAGGCACTATCATCTGAACCTGCTTACTTGTTTTTTTTAACAAAGATAGTGACCTTACTTACCAACCCATTCTTTCTTCCAAAGGTGCTATCAGAATTCAACATTAGTAGTATTAGTACTATCAATTTGCCAGTGTTTATGCCTAAATTTGCCAACAAAGGAGAATATATCTTAGATTTACTGGATGTTCAAGAACAGGAAGAAATCAGGAAAGCAGATAAACTATTTGTTTCCTTTTCTGGACCAAAATAGGGAAAATCGATTTCTAAAGTTACTCTATCAAAGTGGTTGACAGATTGCATCTCCTTTGTCTGTACTTAATTGGGCATTTCTCTTGCACATCCCTTGAAAGTACACTACATTTGACCTCTGGCTACTTCCATGGTTTTTCAATCTAGGATGTCTATGGATGACATTTGCACAGCAGCAACTTGTGCTTACCCCTTCGCTTCATATGTTCATAGGTGTGTACTAGGCTAATGGCCCTGGGGCCTTTACAAGCCTAGCCATAGGATTACCCTGGCATAGTGCCACCCGACCTTAGTTCCCAGTGCCTCTGTCAAGTAGAGCCATTGGAGTTATTCCTGGGGTGAATTTTCTGTTTCCCATCCACTCATCAAGATTTCTCTTGGAGGGTCCATGAGGTGCTCTGCTTGACATCTATGGGATGTCTGTTCCGTAGCATAGGCAGTCTCTGGGTTATGAACCTGTCCCTCCAGCATGTTCTGTTAATTGTGGTAATGAGGTTGAGGTCTCGAGCGTGTGGTGCAGAGGGATTGGGATTTCTTTAGATGTAGCATTTCTAACAGAGCTGGGTCAGATATGGCTTTGTAAGTCAAGCAGAGATCGCCTTTAAGTAGGCAATATGAGACGGAGAATAGTTGGAGTTTTTTGAGTCTGTCCATATAGGACAAGTATTTAAGGCCTAGGATTCTCTTTGTGAGGTACTTTTGCGGCCTGTCCAGTTGTTGCAGGTGCCTAGTGAGGTACATGCCAAATGGGGCATTGTACTCAATGATTGGCCTAATGAGGGAAGAGTAGAGGGAGACAATGATCTCTTTCTTCCTGGATGATAAACCCTTAGTAATGAGATATGCCACATAAAAGGACTTTCTGACCACAGTGGCAATGTGGTGATCAAAAGAGAGGTTGCTGTCAACCTCTGTTCCCAGATCTCTTATAATGCCTTCTGTGTTCAGTGGACTACCATCAATGTGGTAATTCATGGGAACCGGGTTTTTCCCAAAGGGGATGACACATTTTTTTACAATGAGCTTAAGGCCGTGGTTCTAACACCAGTCATTGGTCACAGTGAGGCCATTCTGTAGGATGTCAACACCACTTGGGGAGTTAGTAATAGCTCCCAACTTGCAATCGTCTGCAGACTTTGTCAACCAGAGCCCCTTCGTGTTGGCCTGGACTTCTGAGAAGTAGATACCAAACAGGAGAGGACACAGGATTGAACCCTGTGGGACTCCACTCATGACTAATCGGCAGTCTGACTTGGAGTCCGCTACTTTCAAACTGTGGGTTCTATCTGTGAGCCAGTTTGCGACACACCTAGTGATATAGGAGTTGATGCCAAGCTTAGTGAGTTTTTTCTATGATTCTTGAGTGGGGAATGGTATCAAAATCCTTGGCCAGATCAAGGTAGGCTGTATGAACCACCTTGCCTTCATCCACAGCTCTAGTGACTGACTCAAAGAAGTCGACCAAGTTGAGCAGCCATGATCTACCCCTCATAAAAACAAACTGTGTGGGATCCAGAGTTTGGAGATTCCCTACATCCTTGTTTATTAGGTCCACAATGATGCGTTCCATAGCTTTGCATATCAGACTCGTCAGGCTAATGGGGTGATAGTTCCCAGGGTCTGTAATCGCTCCTCCTTTGTGGAGAGGGATGACCGTAGCAGTGTGCCATTCAGCAGGGGCAAAGTCTGAGGTGAGGCTGTGATTGAAAAGGGCACACAGGTGAGGTGCCAGTTCACTCTGTAGGTCATGTAGAATGCAGCCAGGGATGTTGTCAGGTACCATAGAAGCTGTATTCTTGGCCTTGGACAGTGCTGTTTTAATCTGTGCAGCAATAATACTGGGTGCCTGGCAACCTACTTATATTGTGATTGGTCCTGGGGGGGTAAAGTTCATAGGTAGGTACTAGGCTATTGGCCCTATAAGCCTAGCTAAAAGGTACCCTGGCTTTCGCCACCCAAGAAAATTATTTTCCTGTGCCACTGTCGAGCAGAGCTACAGAAGTGATCCCCGGGGGTAATTTCCTATCTCCCATCCAATCATCAAGATTTTTCTTGAGTGCTAATGAGGAGCTTTGTTCGATATAGATAGGCAGTTTGTTCCAGAGTATGGGAAGTCTCTGGGACAGGAATCTATCCCCCCAGCATGTTCTGTTTATTGTGGTGACAAGGTTTAGGTCCCTAGAGCCTGTAGCTAGGAGGGATTGGGATTTCTTTAAGTGTAGCATGTCTAAAAGCTCTGGGTTTTACATAGCTTTGTGTGTTAGGCAGAGATCGGCTCTGAGTAGGTGGTATGCGATGGAGTAAAGCTGCAGTTTTTTGAGACGGTCTGCGTAGGGCATCTGTTTGAGGCCAGTAATCCTCTTTGTGAGGTATTTCTGCGGCCTTTCCAGTTGTTGTAGATGTCTTGTGAGGTACATACCAAAAGGGGCATTGTACTCTATAATGGGTCTAATGAGTGACGAGTAGAGGGGAACAATAACTTCTTTTTTTTCCTGGATGAGAAACCTTTTGTGATGAGTTGTGCCACGTAGAAGGATTTCCTGACTACTGTGGCAATGTGATTATCAAAGAACAGACTACTGTCCACCTGTGTCCCAAGGTCTCATCACAATTTTGGTGTTAAGTAGACTACCGCCTATGTGATAGCTCATGGTACAGAGTTTTTACCAAAAGGGATGACACTGCACTTTTTGGCATTGAGCATGAAGGCCATGCCTTTGACACCAGGCATCTGTTTCAGTGAGGCTGTTTTGTAGGATGTCCACATCTTTTGGAGTTTTGATTATGGCTCCTAGTTTGCAATCATCTGCAAACTTCGTTAGCCAAAGACCTTCTGTGTTAGCCTGTACTTCAGAGAAGTAGATACCAAACAGGAGAGGACCCAGGACTGAACCCTGTGATTCTCCACTTGTCACTGGTCTGAAGCTGGATTTGGAGTCTGCTACTTTCACAGTGTGGGTTCTGTCAGTGAGCCAGTTGGCAACCCATCTTGTGATATAGGGATTTATACCTAGTTTAGTGAGATTATCTATAATTCCAGAGTGGGGGATGGTGTTGAAAGCCTTGGCGAGATCTATATAGGCTGTGTGAACCACCTTACCCTCATCTACAGCTTTGGTGACTGCTTCAAAGAAGTCTATCAGGTTTAGGAGACATGATCTGCCTTTTACAAACCCGAACTGAGTGTGGTCCTGAGTTTGGAGATTACCAATGTCATTGTTTATAAGTTCCATGATGATACGTTCCATAGCCTTGCAGACCAGGCTCGTTAGGCTAATGGGGCGGTAGTTTCCGGGGTCCATGGTGGCTCCCCCTTTGTGGAGTGGGATAGCAGTTGCTGTGTGCCATTCAGTGGGCACATAGCCTGAGGTGAGGCCATGATTGAACATGGTACTTTGGTGGGGTGCCAGTTCGTTCTGTAGTTCATGTAGAACACAGCCTGGGATGTTGTCAGGTCCCATGGATGTTGTGTTCTTGGCTTTGGATAGTGCGTTTTTTTACCTGTGCAGCCGTGATTACAGGAACTTTGCATTCTTCTGGTATGGAGATTGGCCCTTTAGGGGATGATGGGGGTAAAGTTAGCACTGAACCTATCTGCCAGGATGTTGGCAGTATCATTCGGTTCTGTATATTTAGTGCCATTGTGCTGTAACTCAGAGCAGATCTGCGTGTTGCCATTGAGATTCTTGACATAGCTATAGAATGCTTTGTGGTTGCCTTTAGAGTCAGTGGCGATTTTGTTTTCGTAACTAGCTTTGGAGGATTTTATGAGGGATCTCGGCTTCTTACTGAGGCTGACCAGGGCGTTTCTCCAATCATGGGATTTTACTCTTTTTTGCAACAGTTTCTTTCTTCTGTTGTAGAGTTTGTTTATGGCAGAGGACCACCAGATTGGCTTCCTTTTTTTGGAGGATAGCATCTTGGTTCCGTTAGGGATTGCACGATCCATGCACTCGTGTAAGTGCTTATAAAGTGCATTTGTGTAGGATTCAGCAGTCATACCTCTATTGTCCTTCAGCATGGGTGTCGTGAAGTTTGCAACTTCTGTCTTAAGAAGCGTGAAATTGGCTTTGGAGAAATTTTTTACTGTGGTTTCCCTAATGGGCGGTGGGGGTGGGATGTGGATGTCTAGGGTGATTAGCTTGTTGTCAGATCTGACCGAGGAATTGACCTCTGGTGTGGAGCACTGGTTGCTCATGTTGGTAATAACCAGGTCTAGGATATTGCTACCCCTGGTGGGGGTGTGGATAAGTTGATCCAAGGCATTGGAATTTATGAATTCCAGAAAACGTTGAGCACAAGAGTTGGTACATGAGTAGTTTTCCCAGTTAATGGTGGGGTAGTTGAAATCGCCCATTATTAGGGTGTTAGGTTGTACCCTAATATTTTCCAGTGGATCAAGAAATGAGGAGTGGGAATCCTGGGGCATGGTGGGGGATCTGTAGCAAGCTACAATTTGGATTGCTGTCTTGCCCAGAGTTAGTTGCAGTTGAATAATCTCAGATGTATTATGCTGGCACTGAATCTGTCGGCCAGTATACTGACTATATCTGTGGGCTTGGTATAGGAGGTACCATTGTGTAGTAGCTCAGAGCAAATCTGGGTATTGTCGTAGAGATTCTTTACATAACTATAAAAGGCCTTGTGGTTGTTTTTACAATCTGCTGTAATTCTGTTTTCATATATAGCTTTAGAGGATTTGATGACTATCTCCTCATACCTTTATCACTCATTACAAATTGAATCTGGTCTCCACTTGGATCTGTGGTGCTCAGGAATCTTTCCTTGAGTCTGCCCTGGATACAAGCAGCTGGGGATGCTGTCCCATATGTTGAGGATAGAATGAAGATTGACAACATCAGATAAAGAATGTATGTGCTTACTGTAACGTTCATTTGTGCTGTCGATCATTCATTCTCAACTTCCCTCCCACCTACCCCCCCGTCCATGAAATCTGGAGGAACAAATATTTACATGGTCTTTCAATCGATAGGTATTTATATTTATATATATATATATGTAGAGAGAGAGAGAGAGATGTGTCTGGATTTTTTCCCCATAATTCTTTTCATTCTTTCTACTCTAATGTAGCAGCAAACAAGATCTGAGGTCATTGGCAGGGTGCATTGTGGGTAAGGGAGAAGCTCAAGAGATCTGGTGGCTTGTGATGCGATGGACTGGATCCAAACCCATTTGTTGCGGATGAATGAAGGTCAATAACACAGATGGAAATTTATGGTGAGTACATAATTTTGTTTTGCAGAACTTCTAGTAACTAGACCACCTTCATATTTTTGTCTGTTGTGCAAGGTTCTTAAATTGTACCTTGTTCAGATTATTGAACATTATTATTTATTCTTATTATTAAAATTACCTTCAGTTTGTTGTTTGTAAACATTTGTATGTTCAGTTTATTGTATGTAAATGTGCTGTCTTGTAATATGGATTCTTTGAGGTGCATTGGTTACTTTAAATTCTTTTTTGTTATTAAAAAAAAAACATTTATTTACAACTTAATAAAAAAAATTCAACATTTTCTTTAAGCATTTAGTCAACAGCTGACAACTGAGTTTAATTTCTTTAGACTGAATTATACAGTAACCGGTATAATTGACTTGCATATAAAAAAACTCTTATTTGCAGTCTTCATAGTTTAACAAATAGTGTAGTATTGCCAAGTCTCATTATGACAGTTTCTTAAATATGTTATCCCACTCTGTTAGAATCCTGTTCTTCCTGCTAGCCTCTGCCTCAGAAATCCATTTTTCCTACTTCTTGTCTATATTGGTCCTAGAGATACCACTTGTTAAGATGCATTTTACTTTGCATTTCTGTTGAGGACCATATTTCACCATCTTGTAGTTCTTTCAAACTGTTCAGTATGTCCTTTAATGTTGGTTTAACATGCAGTATGCAGTTTCCATCTTGTAGTAATTGCATTTTCTTTTTTTATACTGTTAACAGAGTAAAAAAACTTTATTGTACCATTAAAATCTGGCAAGTCTGAACACTCCCAAATATATATATTTCCAGTTATCTCATTCAACATTTCTACATCTCCAGCAGTTTTCCCCCAGCTGTAGGAAGTATTTTTATAGTCTGCATAATGTATAAAAGCACCGTGTGCAGACATCCTCAAGCAAATATTCTGAGATGTCTGGATTTTGTAGCATATTTAGATACTTTAACAATAATTTCCTGCCACTGCTGTTTAGTAATCTGGCTGTTAGGTTTGCTCCCAGTCTTGTCTTAATTTCCAATTTTGTTCCTTTATAATTGTCATGAAGTATCTTGTCCGCCTTTCTTATTTGCCTGTGTAGTAGCTGTCCTGTTCTTGACTATATAAATAGTTTTCCCCTTCACCATTTTTCTCTGATTTACTTCCACTGATAGTCCTTAATATGATAAAAAGTCTATGGGACTTGATTACATCCATAGCTCTTTCACATTCCTTTTTAAATATGTTTATTGACTTATCACTTGTGACATAGGCAATTTTGCATTTATATAAAAGTAATCAAACTATATCAACAAGTTCACGTTTATAAACATTATACTTCACATATATTACTATATATCATATAGTCTAAGCAACATTATATAAATTATTCAATTCCTGCCACCCCCCCCTTTTTTTTAAACAAGAAGCATCTTTATTAAACCTTCAGTTATGACACAGGCAATCATACATTCATATAAATGAAAATAAACCACACTGACCCAATCCTAGTTGCAAGCATTCTACATCACAAACCATACTTAGACACTGCCATCTGCAAACATTATACATCACTTATCTACTCTATCATTTTCACTCAAACATTACATTGCTCATTTATGTCATGCCGCCCTTTAAACCTCACCCCCTATTGTTTCCACAATTCCCATTTTTGAATGTAAAAGTATATCATCTGCAGAGAGCAAGCTTTTCTTGACTATCATACCAATTATATCCTTGAATTTCTGAGTCCCTTATTTTCTTTGCCGGTGGTTCTTAATATCTGAATGGTGTAATTAAATCAAAAGGTGCTTCAACGGTCTTCTTGGTTACACACCTGCCATCAATTAGAGAGACTCTGATTAACTCTAAATAAAGTTCAGCTGTCCTAGTAGGATTGTCCTTGCATTTACTCAGTTGTCTGCTACAGCAAAAGCCATGGATCACAGAGAGCTTACAAAGCATCAAAGGAATCTCATTGTTGAAAGGTATCAGTCAGGAGAAGGGTACAAATACATTTCCACAGCATTGGATATACCATGGAACACAGTGAAGACAGTCATTAACAAGTGGAGAAAATATGGGGCAACAGTGACGTTGCAAAAAAGTTGATGTTCCTCCAACATTGATTAAAAGACAAGATGAAAACTGGTCAGGGAGCCTGCTAAGAGACCTACAGCAACACTGAAGGAGTTGCAGGAATTTCTGGCAAGTACTGTTTGTGTACTACATGTGACAACAGTCTCCTGTATTCTCCATATGTCTGAACTATTGGGGTAGGGTTGCAAGACAGAAACCTTTTCCTACACAGAAAAACATCCAGGCCCGGCTATAATTTGCACAACAATACATCAAGTCTCCCAAAAGCGTGTGAGGAAATGTGTTATGGTCTGATGAGACCAAGGCTGAACATTTTGGCCACAATTCCAAAAGGTACGTTTGACATAAAAACAACACTTTGCATCAGCAAAAGAACATCATCCCCACGGTAAAACGTGGTGGCAGTATTATGCCTTGGAGTTGTTTTTCTTCAGCTGGAACTGGGGCTTTAGTCAAGGTGAAGGTTATTATGAACAGTTCTAAATACCAGTCATCTTTAGCCCAAAACCTTCAGGAGTCTGCTAGAAAGCTGAAGATAATGAGGAATTTCACCTTTCAACACGACAATGACCCCAAGCATGCATCCAAATCAAAAGAATGGCTTCACCAGAAGAAAATTAAAGTTTTGGAATGGCCTAGCCAGACCCCCAGACCTAAATCCAATAGAAAATATGTGGGGTGACCTGAAGAGGGCTGTGCACAGGAGATGCCCTCACAATCTGACAGATTTGGAACACTTTTGCATGGAAGAGTGGGCAAATATTGCCAAGTCAAGATGTGCCATGCTGATAGACTCCTACCCAAGAAGACTGAATGTTGTAATTAAATCAAAAGGTGCTTCAACAAAATAATTATTTAAGGGGTGTGCACACTTAAGCAACCAGCTTATTGTACTTTTTTTTATTTTTCCCCCAACAGGTTTGTTTGTTTTTAAATTGAATTGTACATGTTATAGGTCTCAGAGTCCCCCACAAGTACAACATATTCTGAAAAAGTCCAATATTTCCAGATTTTCTTGTTCTGTGATATTTCATAAATATACTTATTGCATTGTAATCACACATTAACTTACTGGTTTTCTTACTTTTCATCTCTCTCTCCCAAATCCTGTCTCTGCTTAATTTCCAGTGTACTGTTGATACTTCTAGTCAACTCTCATGCTTTGTTCTTCTCTCCAACATTTTCCATTGAAACAGTGGAAAAGGTTTCACAGGTACAGTCCCTCTGTGGTCTTTATTATAAGAAGAAGCAGTAGAATCTCCTCCTATTTCACAACTCACTTTATGTTGGACAAACTTTTTTATATCCTCCTTAGCATGTATTTATCAAAAACTGATTTTGCCCCTCCAGGGAGGAAAACGTAAAAGACAGCTGGGTACAGCAGTTTGAATCTCACACCAGCCTTTCAACATTCCTTGAACAGTGGAATGAATTTACTTCATGGTGTACAATGAGTAGTTATTCTCCACAAACACTCTGTCTCCCACTTTTAGTATTTTGCCCTTCTGCCACAGTTTTATCAGAATCAGCTCCTTCTGCTGCTAGAATTCCATCTTTACTGTTAAAGGTCTAGGTTGCTTTCTCATACCCAGGTTTGGAGCATACACATAATGTGCAGTTTCAACTAACAACTGCTGTGGAATACAAGTCCAGTTGCTTATTTGTGCATTAATAAAATGAATGCAGTCTGTTCCTTCCAGCTTCTCTGGTATAGCTGAAAATCTCAGAATGTGATGTTGTCCTGTCTCGTCTTCATTCTTACTAGGTCTGGTTCGGATGCGATCCTCGGATTAATCTCTGCCTTTATTTTCAAGCTTGAGGCTCTCTGTCAGCTCGTGGCTAAATCCTTATCCCAGCATACACTAGAACTATCTCCAGATCTAATTTGCTGCTAAACAAGATCAGGTGTTCGCCTGCTAGGCTAAGTATTATCTTTTCTTCCTTGGTTATTATTCACAGTTATGGTAGGAACATAAATTCTTTATAACGTTCCATCTGTGGTGTTCATCTTCATTCATTCATTACTGATGGGTGTCTATTCCGTCCTCGGAACCGAGTCGGTCTTATAACAAGCTTGTGCCAGCCAAAAATCTCTCAAGCTAAGCTTTACCCATATTGCCCCTCTCCTGTTACCTTAGATCGAGTTTACCCGTAATAGAGACAGCAGAGGTTTTTTGTGAGCAGGTCCCCTAATGTGGGATTTGGACCAAATCTGGACCTCCATGAGCTCCTTGGATGGGGAAGAAGGGTGGGACGTAATGGATGAATGAAGATGAACAATACAGATGGAATGTTATAGTAAGAACATAAATTCTTTATCTGATGTTGTTAATCTTCATCCATTCCTTACTGATTGGACATAGTCCCTAGCTACTTTATGTTCTAGGAGGCCCTTGATGTTCCTGGGTACCATTGAACAAAAGGATGCTCTTGCCCTGGAGACCAAATCCAATTTGCAATGAGTGATAAAGGTATGAGTGGTAGCTCAAGTTGCAGGTGCACAGATATCATCCATTGAAGCCCTTGAGTGAAAGGCTACAGAAGTCACCATTAGTTTGGTGGAGTGTGCTTTGACTTTGTTCGCTAGAGGAATTTGATTATGTTGGTAGACAAAACGTATGCAGTTTCTCAATCACTTTGATAAGGCCACTTTAGAAACAGAGTTTCCCAATTTAGGACCTGTATTGGAAACAAATAACTGGTCTGATTTATGTACTGATTTAGTTCTGTCCAAATAAAATCGTAATTGTCTATGTACATCCAGCAAATGAAGACAGTATTCCCCTTTTTCTGAGTAGTTTGGAAAAGACTGATAGGTCAGTGGTCTGGTTAATTGTCAATTCTGATATAATTTTGGGCAGGAAAGAAGGGTTAGTCCAGAGTGATACTCTGTCCTTATGGAAGATCATGTAAGGGCACTTTATGCACAAGGCCTGAATTTTGGATATGCGTCTTGCTGAGGTGATGGCTACTAAAAATAGGGATTTTCAGGATAAGAACTTTATATCACAGTTGGCAACAGGTTCGAAAGGTGCTCATGTCAGGGATTGCAGCACTAGTGGTAGATTCCAAAGTTCGATCAGTTCTCTGAAAGTTGGTCTGATATGCAAGTCCCCTTTCAAGAAGGTTTTACAGGGGGGCGTGGCCAAGATGAGCACAGAGTAGCAGTTTTTCTTATCAGCTCTGCCTTTACAGAAGTTTATTGACAGGAAATATTGATATAAACTTCCCTAATAGTTTTTTTACTTTAATTAATTCTTTAAAATATATATTAGGGTAGTATATAAAAAATTTAAAGTAGATTTTAAGTTTTCCTGTCAAAGTTACACTTGGAAGTACTACAGTAAAAGAAAAGGATGAGCTTCACTAAATCTTCTCATCAAGAGACAACTATAAAAAAAAGAACTACAGTCATTACTAACTACTATTCAGAAACTAAGTGTCAAGATAGACAAAATGGATATAAAAATTGACAATTTCAAAGAAAAGTGTTCTCACCAAATGGACATTCTACATGAAGATTTATTGCAACAGAGGAAGCAGATTTCAGAAATGGAAACTGCATTAAGTGATATGGATAACAGACTTCAGGAGAGTGAACATAATGTTGAGTTCCTGTTAAAGCAAAATTCTCTTCTTCAGACAAAGGTTGATGACCTTGAGAACAGGTCCCGTAGGAATAATGTGAGAATTTTTGGCTTACCGGATAACATAGAGGGAAATAATATGGAAACATTTTTATCTTCCTGGTTGCCTGAAGTACTTGAACTGCTGGAGGCTCTTTCATATGGTATTGAAAGAGCCCATAGATCAATGGTGACATCTAAAAACACCAAGAGTAATTATACTAAATCTGTTATTGTAAAGCTCCTATCAGCCCATGATAATGAAATGGTACTAAAGACTGCGTGGGCAAAATCCCCAATCAAACTGAAGGACAATATTATGCGCTTTGATAAAGACTATTCTTCTTCAGTATTATCAAAAAGGAAAAATTTCTTGCCTTTAGTCAGAGAACTAAAAAAGAATAAAATAAAAACCCATTTGCTTTTTCCTGCAAGACTGAAAATATTTTATCAAGATGGTTTTAAAATTTTTGACAACCTAGACAATGCAATAACTTATATAAAATCTAATAACATAGTGGAAAAAGTAGATGAAATGGAGTGGGTCAGTCCTAGTCTTAAAAGGAATGCTGAGAACAACACTTGGAAAACATTTGACCCTAAAAAAAAAATCAAAAGATGAATCATAAGTACATATTTGCACTTGATTCACTCAGTTGGGGAAATGAAACCGGACATCCAGGTGAACTTTTGGTATTATATTTAATATAATGTAAATTGGTTAACTAAATAGTTGTCTATTTTGTTTTGTAGAAGAGTCATTTGTTGTTTTTTTTTTTTCATTTCTATTTGTTTAAGATTAATTATCTTAATGTTTATTGGTTTCATTCCCATGGATGCAGTGATTCTCCTGTCTCGGATATCTATGCTTCCGGATGTCTTGTAGTGGTGCTTATCATTAGGGGGTGTATTTGTTTATCTTGATTTTGGTTCTTATAGTGGTTGGAAAACTTTTATTTAGTTATAATTGCTGTATTTGTATTTTAGTTGATTTATGGTTAATTGTTTGATAAAGGAATCTTTTATGATGGCCTGATGTATAGTTGCAGAATTGCTGTGCTAGTGATGGTACTTCTGACTCTGGATATGAGTGGCAGTGTGGCTGGAGTAATGGTAAGGCTTTGTTGTCATTTCCGAGTTGTCGGTGTGTTTATTTGGAGGCTCTGGTTTGGTGCTCTAGCACTGTAGAGACGTGTGGTGGTGTTTGTGTTACTTGTATGTTTTGGTGCCTGTGTGCTTTGGTCGGAGATTAACCGGAGAGTCTGGTTGATAGTGTGGTGAAGCTTTGCTAGATAGCTGTCATTGCTTCATGTTGTGTTTCTTTCTCATCTCTCTCGGTATAGAGGGAGTCTCGAGACATTGCCTTATATGTAGTTAAGTAATGTTTTACTTACTATTTCCCGCCGGAACTTTGAAAGCTTTATCTTCATGATGAGCTCGAGACTGTGATATCCATTGCGGCTGGAAAGCTCGGAGCTTTCTTAAAACGTCATCATGAAGGCGTCAGAAGTAAATTGATCTTCTGATCCTCACCGGGAAGCTACTGACTCAAATTTGTTTCCTCATACAGCATACGGAAAGAAGATATAACTAGATTACTACTTTCAACTTATTGTAAGACATTATATGCAATAATCTCTTAAATAAATAGGGATTATACTACGCATGTAGCCTAAATACTTTTTCTGATCATCATAGGTATTCTTGAGTCTTATGTATTTATAAACTAATAGTATTCTCATAAAATATTTGCTTTATGTATGACAAGGGTGCCGATATCTTGATGAGAAATACTAGTTGTGATGTGTGCATTTTTGGAAGATTTAATAACGCTACAAGCTGTTTATATACTTGTGTTACATGTACATTTTTTATAACTATTGACTTTCTGAGAAAATATTCATGAAGCATTTATCAAAATTTTAAATGTATAGACGTATATAAAAGGTTATCTCAGTTATTTTATGAATGCATTTGTGTAATAGGCTGATAGGGGGTGTACCACATAAGCAGCAATAATATTGCAAGGACAGGTGCATTAAAAATAGTTAGATCTGTTTATCATTAGAAAATGTGAAATTTTCATCTTTTGTTTTGTTAATGAAATAGCTTTTCAAAATTCAAAGATAGTATAAGCTATAATTGAATAATAAAAAGCTCATATTTAAATAAGGCTTTTATATAGTATACAGGAGCTATTTAAGCACCTTGCTTCTTTGAACTAATATGACCTTTTCACTAGTTTTCAGTATGGTGATGGACCCTTTGAGGTAACTCAAATTAATGCAATGAATGGAAGATCAGACTTTTAAGGTTTATTAGTCACTCTTCTATGTGAGACTGCACCGGGGTGTTTGGTTATAAGAAAACTAGCAGGATGTTGTTGGTTTTACTTCTTGATGAGTAATCACTATTTTTGGTTTCTGGCAAAGAAATGCAGTGTTCATTTCTTTCAGAACAATCAGTATGTTAGTTGATTATTAGTAAAATCACTTTTATTAGCATCTTATTAGCTGCCAATGTTGGTGGTTATTGAAGGCCCTTAGGTGATTCATTTACAACTATGTCCCAGTTAGCTGATCACCTATGGCAGTACTATATATCACACTTCAGCCTTTATTAGCCATATTTCAGTAAAAATAATGCCATAGTCTCTTTTAAAGGTTCTTATCAAATGTGATTACTTTAAAACAGAAGAGTGAACTAATAGATCATAGCAGTTCTTAATAACCTACTAACTAATGTAAGAAAATTCTGTACTTTATTCCTAAGATGTAGCTGTCATCAATTTACTAATTGACACAACATTATATCTATACATTTGGTTCATACAAAAAATTGTTTGTTATTGATGAGAAGCCTTATTTTTGTAGTTATGACTATAGACATTTAGGCAGGTGCTGATTGGATGCTGCTTTTGGTAGGAGGTCGATTCGAGTGACTGATGTCATTCGAGTTAGGAGTTTTAAATTCCAGAGGGGTTCTGGTTGGTTATTTTGTTTCATGTTTATGTTATAAATATTTTCTAATAACTTTTCAGACGTTCATACCTTATGTAGTAGGAAACAACCTTAATTTTAAGAATATGATACTCTTACACTATGTTTGTTCTAATGATCATAATAATATTCCTATTAGATATATTTTGTGTATTTCTTAGATCAGTATGTTTATATTTACATCATTTAATTTTCAGTGACTACACTAAAAGGTATATCAGTTAACATTAATGGTTTAAATAATCCTAATAAAAGGAGGAATTTAACTAGATATCTTAAGTTACATAAATCCCAGTTAGTATTTTTATAAGAAACTCACTTAATAACAGAGGATATATTCAGACTTGAATCTAAAACATATAAGATTTTAGTAAGTTCTGAACATACTGAGAAAAAGAGAGGAGTAGCTATCCTATGGAACAGCATAATGCCTTTTCCTAAAATAGTAGATACATATAAGGATAATAAAGGAATGTTTTGTGCAGTCACCATAGAAATAAACAGTAAAATGATTAACATATATTGGATCCCAGGGATAGGGATAAACACAGTGAAACAACATCTAGATCAAATTGTACTATTCTCTAAAGGGAACATTATTTTGGCAGGAGATTTCAGTTGTATTCTAGATTACAAAGACTCTACTACTAATGGGAAGAGAAGAATATCTACATCATCTAAATTATTAAAAAACTTTTCAGATACTTATTTTTTGAAAGATATAAATTATTTTGCAGATACTACTTCTTTGTTTTACACCTTTTTTTCTCATAGACATAACTCATACTCGAGGATATATAAGAGTTTTTATTTCTAATAATTTAACAGATTCCTTAAACAAATCAGCAATGATTTCATGTCCTTTATCAGATCATAATTCTATAATTTCTGAAGTGGTAGTCAATCCAAATTTTAATATTCATATAAAAAGGAGGATCCCAGCTTATATCACAAAATTAAAAGATTTTAATGATTTAATTTCTACAGAAGTACAGATTTTTTTTAGAACTTAACAATACTAATGATATATCAGAAATTTACATATGGGATGCCCTAAAAGCTTATCTATATGGTAGGATATTGAATTTGTACAACAACAAAAAAGAAAGCTTGGGATAAAGAGCTGCAAGATATACAATGTAAATTAGACACTTTAAAACTTAGTAATATGGGTGATAAAGATATATCAGATAAAAGAAAAGAAATAAATATGTTAAATAATAAATATCTAGAAATATTAAAACATAAAACTATGATCAATATAGAAAAAATCAAGTTTATAAGTTTCTCTTCTAACCCTAAATCCTTAAAAATTCTTGCTAATAAAATGAAAAGATTAAATAGATTTAATCATACTAATGAAATATTCTCCCCTAAAAAAGGAAAAATGGTATCGGAAATTCATAATATATTAACAGAATTTAGAGAGTTTTTATAAACATCAACCAAACAACTGCTGAAATTAACTCTAAAGAGGGAATAAAAACATTTATTAATAAATACACTGAAACAAGACTTTCAGTGGAACAAGGGATTTCTATTGATAAACAAATATCTTTCAAAAAACTTCAAACTCAGATTACCAAATTAAAGCAAAATAAAGCACCAGGTAATGACGGCATCATTCCTGAAATTTACAAATTACTACCTATAAATGCTTTAAAATTGCTTTATAAAGTATTTAATCTTGTTCAGGATAAAAACATAATTCTGGGGTTTATAATGAAGAGAACTTCATATGATAACATTAAAAGAATATTAACTTTAATTGATTCGGTGAAAAATCTTAAAACAAATTTAACCCTAGTTAGTTTAGATATAAATTGTGCTTTCGACTCAGTTACATGGGAATATTTGTTCACTCTATTAAAGGAATTAAATTTCTCCAATAATTTAATAATCTTATCACTCTGTTATATGAAGGTAGCCAAGCTTATGTTAAAATTGGCACTAGTATATCTCAAAATATACCAATAGTAAAAGGTACTAAGCAAGGGTGTCCTTTATCCCCTCTTTTATTTTCATTAGTTATGGAACCATGGGAAAATTGAATAAGACATGATACAGATATTGAAGGATACAAGTTAAACCCCACTATATCAACTACAATACAAATGTTTGCAGATGACATATTGATTACTCTTGGGAGTAGAAGGGAATCTATACAAAAACTTTTTAAAAACATGGAATATTTTCAAAAAAATTCCGGCCTTACTTTTAATAATAATAAAACACAAATTCTTTTAACAGGTTCAAAAAAATACAATATACCTGATGACTATAATGAATATATAGCTCAGTCTCAACAAATAGCATATTTATGTATAATTATTACTAACAATATTAAAGATACCATTCAAATACATTATAATACAGATAGAATATTTAATAAATAAATGGAACAAATTACCCTTTTCTATGTATGATAAAGTTTTAATAATAAAGATTATCCTTTTCCCCAAAGTCTTATATATAATTCAATCTTTATCTATACCTATTTCTTACCAAATAATTAAAAAATGTAATTCAATGATTCAGAAATGTTTGTGGTTCCCAAATAAGCCAAGGATTGTATTAACATACCATATGTATAATTGGAATAATGGGGGTATAGCCTTACCAAATTTAGAAATGTATTCAATTTCATCAGTATTCAATACAATCTCTCATCTCATTGATGTGGAATATACTGCTAAGTGGAAAGAGTTTATAGAGGTATTGTCACAAAATACCAAAGATATAAACAGTTCATATAAGCTAAATATAATTAATAATCCATTTATTTGGAGGTTAAAAGATTATATTTCTGAATTTTCTTCTCTGACTTTTAACTCTTAAGTATATAGTTTTTCTTTTAAAATCATTTAAAATTTTTATATTTAAATATAATATATATAAGGATTGGCTTTTTTTAATCTTCCCTATAGCCTACACACACAGATCTATTTTCTCTTCAGATTATACAAAAATGTCTATATTTCAGCAAAAACATTTAACATTTTGGCACCAAATGATGATAAATAATGAGATAAAATCCAATAGTTTATTCTTGGAAGAGTATAAACCTGATTCTTGTTTATGGTTAGAGCTTCAAGAAGCTAGATAATATGTATTAAATAAATTGAATTCTATGTCTCCTATAATTAGGAAAAAAAATTTCCCAAGCTAATACAATATATGATTTTATCAGTTTTGCATAAATCTCCTGCTAATAACAAGTTATCAAACATTTATGGGGCAGTTAAATGTGATTTAGATACACACTCAGATAATTATTGGAAATATTTTTCTTTAATTAATAATAATCCCCCTTCTGAGAAAGACAAATTTAATATTTTACAATCAGCAAGTATGACTACTTCTTCTTTAAAATGGAAATTATTCACATGGAGATTTTTAAATAGATCATTTATCACTCCTCATAATATAAGTATATTTTCTAAAAAGAATATAACATGTTGGAGATGTAATATTGAATTGAATGCTGACTGGTCTCATATGTTTTATAATTGCATATATTTAAGAAAATATTGGGATGATATCAATAATTTGTTGCAAACAATTTTTACTGATAATTTCTTTATATGTAAATCACTTGTTTTATTTAATACTCCTGTTCCTGATTGTGTAAAAGAGAATAAGTACTGTTTGGTTTGGTCTATACTATCTATAGCTAGAAAAACAATCACCAAGAATTGGAAATCTAGTACAGCACCTACATTTTTGGAATTTAAAAGTATACTCCTTGAAACGTGTAATTTTGAAATGTTAACTATTAAATCTAGATCATCTAGGAATACTACATTATATAATTCATGGAATATCATCTATGAACTTTTAGAAAAATAGTTTATTAATTTATGTAAACAGATGATTTTTATTAATCCTACAGCTACATTAAGAACATTTTTTTTCATGTTGAACGTCTTTGTACATAGTTTAGTTACATTGGTTTATATATTTTTTAATTTCTTGTTTTTTAACTTTAAAGAAAAATGTTATAATTTCATGGAAATATTTGTTCATTTTAATAATTATTTAATAAAATTCTTTGAAAAAAAAGAAGGTTTTACAAAGATGATGTGAGATTAAGGATGAGTCTTGGAATCTGTTATGGAAGTTTAAGATGGCAGTCAAATATACTCTAATGGTGGAGGCTGCTGCTCCTGAATGAAGAAGACCTGACAAATGATCCAAACCCACACTAACAGGAGCTGAGCAAGGGTCTAGTTATCTCTGTCAGGACCAAATAAGAAATCTCTTCCACTTGCCAAGATAGATTTTCTTGGTGGGTGGTTTATGTGAAGCCAGAAGAATGTTGCATACCGGGGAGGTGAGATTATTTTGCCTGACAATTACCGGAAGTGGAGAAACCAAGCTGTCAGCTTGAGACTGGATATGTTTGGGTGAATCAACCCCTGCAGGTGTGAGATTAATTCTGGAGATGGATCCAGAATCCATGGTTGGCATACTAGGTAAGCCCAAAGGAAGGGAAACCAGATTTGTCGGGGCCAGTAGTAGCAGCCACTTCAGCAGCCTTCCTCAGAGGAATACCAACAAAAGACATTTTAGAGGCTGCAACCTGGAGTTCAGTGCACACTTTTACCAAGCACTACCAACTACTCTAAATCCAGAGCAGGCTTTGCCACTGCAGTTCTGCAGGGCCTTATAGCCTCTCCTAATCCTATTTAGACCCAGCCACCCAACCTCAGCTTTGGGATTCAACCCACGTGCAATGACTGCAACAGTAAAACACGATGAACATAGTACAGTTGTGTACCTACCATAAATGTAGATGTTTGAGTGTATTCACTGTTGCAGTCCAGGTTACCCACCCACCACCCACCATCCCCCTTTTCTTTGCTGGGGCTTATCTGTACTTCTCTATCCTATACAACCTATGTGGTGTATTTGCTTGTAGATGAAGGAAATGTTTATTTTAGTGCATGCATACTTATTGGCATAATTTTTAGCCTACGTATTTGGGGGCACCTGACATCTGGGGCAAGAAAAACTGAAGAAAATGGCGTCAGCTGCATCTTTTATACCCCTGTTGCACTGACGTCAGGGAAGAGGCTACAGCAACCGACTCCAGACCTAGACTTTGGAATTCAGGCCGACTGCGGGTAGCCTGCCAGCAGGATAACCCAAGTATAATGACTGCAACAGTGAATACACTCGAACATCTACATTTATGGTAGGTACACAACTGTACTTTCCCTTGGGACATATTCGACCAATGACTAAAAAATTACCTCATTGTAATTCCCTTAAAAAAAAAAAAAAAGCAAAAACTGCTACTTACTGAATTAACCTGATGTCATTTTCTTAATGAAAATCTTTTTATCTTTTTGTATTTCTGTATTATGTAACATCTATTTGAATTGTGCAATATGGGTTTGTACTATACAAAGTATGTATTTAACATTTAATTGAAAATGTATATTATGGAGTTTTGCTCTTTCTGTACAATGCATTTGTATTTCTCTGGAGATTTTCTCCCCTGGACTCCATTGAAAATGGGCTCCATCTAGCCCAATGGACTATCTTGGAAAACAAACTGCAAATAAAAAAATAAATAAATAAATGTACTAGACCACTGACATGTTGTCGGACTGGATAGCAATTGTTCCTGACAGGAGGACAGATTGGAATGCTTACAGCGCTAGAAGCGCTGCCCTTAGTTCTAGAACATTGATATGCAGGTTGGCCTCCATGGTTGACCAAGTGCCTTGGACCATCTTTCCCTGAAAATGCCTCCCCACCCTATAAGGGAAGCATCCATGGTCAGTGGTCATTGTGGCCTTGGGCTGAGATGGGGTGACTCCATAAGTCTTTTTCTGGCTTCATCCACCAAGTTAAATCTTGTTTGCATTGCTTTGTTATGCGGGTCTGAAAGGACATAGGATGATATGAAGGGGATCACTGTGTTAGCAGGAGCCATTGAAGAAGTCACATGTGTAGTCTCACTAGGGTAAGTATTGTAATTGATGCTACCATTGATTCTAAAAGTTGGAGGACAGTCTGAGCTGGGACCTTGTCTTGAGAGAGTATCACCTGGAGTTGGGACCTCAGTCTTTCTAATCTGTGATCTGGCAGTGAGACTAGGCATGATTGGGTATCGTTCTGAAGTCTGAGAAGGAGTCCACTTGCATTTCTCCCTGTTTGTAGAGATTCCTAGGTATTTTGCTAGTTTTAGAGTGTAGTTTAAAGCTGTAACCAGTAGACGGTTGGTGGGGGTGGTAAGGAACCAATTGTCTAAGTACGGAAACGCTCTGAATCCTTGTAGTCTCAAGTGAGCTTTTACCACTGCCATGCATTTGAACACTCCAGGGGCTGTTGATGGTCCAAAGGGCAGCGCCCTGAATTGGTAATGATTGTCTCCCAGCCTGAAGCGAAGAAATCTTCTGGAGCGTTTGTCCATTTTTATGTGTTAATACGCATCCTGAAGATCTATTGAACACATCCAATCTTTCTCCAGGAAGGGTAGGATAGACTGAACCATGGCCATCCGGAATTTTGTTTGGTTGACAAATTTGTTCAGAATGCTGAGATCCAAAATTGGTCTCTAGTCCCCTGTCTTTTTTGGCACTAAAATCACCTTCAGTAAAATCCACATTCTATTGAGTCTGGTGAGACTGCTTGGATGACTCTTTGTTTGAAATAGCTTTCATATTTCTTGAGCTGGTGCTTCCCTTTGACTGGGTGGAACGTTGGGAATGTGCTTTAATGGCTTTGAACAAATATTGAAGGGTGTGTGATACCTTCTGGCTATTATATACTGCACCCAAGAATCTGTGGTTGTTTGTCAGGCAGGGTGGTGCTGAGAGAAATGCCCCCCGAATGCTTCCAGAGGAAAGCTGCTCTTCAGCAGCGCTGGTAGGGCTGTCCAGCAGAAGAATCTTTGGATGCCTGGTTACACGGACCCCCTCTGCCTCTGTAGGGGCATCTTCCCGATGAGCTACCCCTTCTTCCCCAGGGAGTAAATTCACCATGTCTGTCACGGAAAGGACCCTGGGATTTTTTGTGCTACATCTTTCCACTCCTCTGATTCCTAGAGTAGGACTGCTGAGGGGTGGAAAAATGTACGCCCATTGCAAACAGGGTCTTGCCGTCCTTTTCACATCTGGCTAACATGTCTTTCACTTTTGGGCCAAAAAGGGAAGAAGCTTCCACTGGAGCGTTAAAATGGTCCACAAAGGCGCATCCAGGAATGTCTCATGACAACGCCTGAACCCGCAGCTCTAGCATGAGAGATTAATTGCATGGACGAATTGGATATAGATTCCAAGGTCACAAGCTGCAAGACAACTTTGGTCCCGTACCTCATCAGAAACTGCTCCTGCTAAGGTTCCGGAGAGTTCCAAGATTAGGTCTCTCTGAAGCCTGGTAAAGTTGCCAAGTATTTCAAGGACCGAATGGCAAAGGTCGATGAGGCAAACACTCGCTTCCCTAACCTGTCCACTGCCCGAGACTCCCTATTTGGGGGGTGGACAGTCTGGCTCTCCTCAGTGAGCTCTTTACTAGTGGCCGCTGCTACCACCATTGGTCCTTTGGACCAGTGTGAACTTCCTTCAGGCGGGGACAAACTTTTGTCTGGTCTCCGGGCGATTCGTTCAGTAGTATCAGGACTCTTCCATGTGCACTGCATCATGAGTTGGACTAGTTCGTCTGCAGGCGGGGTCACCCAAGAAGAACAGGGTCGAGCACGAAAAGCCTGGAAGAATACAGCTTCCTCAGAAGAAGGGTTGGTAGGCTTCCAGTCTCCCCGCTGCTTAAAGATTTCCAGTATGTCTCCAAATGTGACATCCTCAGGGTGCAACCATGGGGACCCCTCCTCTTCATTGTAGCCCGTATCTTCGGTGAGGGACTCTTCGGGAGAGTACACATGCATCCTCTTGCACAATCTCTTACCTGGTACCTCTTCAGTGGGGGCTTCTGATGAGGACTCAGAAGAGAGGGCACCCTGGTATCTTGAGGCTGTTGTGCTTAATGTCCCGATGTGGTGGCCTGTGTCAGCTGCAGTTCAGGGGGAGGACATATCAGGTTTTCCAATGCCGATGGTTTGCCTACAGTGGCAAGGGCCCTCTCCATCACTTGGAAAGCTAGCTTGCCTGAAGAGGGATGGGAGCCCGGAACCAAGAAGGACAATCTCTGAACCGGGTTCACACCCTACTCCAAAGGGCCCCCTTCCAAGGAAGGATCCCCAAGAGGGCTTGGTACTGCCAAGACTCCTGGAACTGTAGTAGATGGCGCTGTAGAAAAAATCAGCGACGTAGTAGGGGTCACGGTGCCTGCAGTCCAGTCACGATCCTGAGGATGGCTCATTTCCAAGTGAGCCAAAGACCAAAGGGTCGGCTCCAGAACCACGCTGAGGTCCACCAGTAGAACTGAAAAAGTGGGAACCGAAATAGGCGTCGGTGCAGAGTGCTTCGATATCTGCAAGGAGGTCAAAGAAGGAGAATGTGCAGGAGTCCGTGGAGAAAAACTCCCATCTCCAGTTCGGAGGGAAGTTCTGGAAGGTGTTGAAATCCCTCTGGCCATCAGCAGCTGATCCACAAGACGTACCACGTCCAGTTCCGAGAGGCTCCTTGACGATCAGGTTGATCTCCCCGACCGAGAATCAGGCCATTCCAAAAAAGGACTGTATTGTTGCCCAAGGAATGGATCTGCAATGGGAGAATATCGGATCGGAGGAACAGGCTCTCCTATCTGCTCCTAGATCATCAAGACCAGTAGCATGTATAGGGAGGGGGTAAGCTGGATTTACTATTGTTGGTGCAGAATAGGATGGAGCTGAAGTACTAGTTGAAGGCCTAATTGGTGAAGTAGATATTATCGGTGGTGTGGATGGTGCCGGGGCCATTGTTACTGAAGACAACACTGAAGTAGATACATGTGGCTTTGTTACCGAGGATGGCACCATGGAGGGCAATTGAGACGTAGGAGCCAAAGTCGTTGGTGCCAATTTAGGAGTTTTTGGCTTGGGTTCAGACTTTCCATCACCAGAAAGAGGTGAAGAAGGAACAGAGTGACTTCCTTTTTTGTTTGGAGGGGGTGAGCCCTCCGACCCAGAAATAGCTTCTGAAAAGGGTGTTTTTAATAGGCCTTTAAGAATCAACTTGATGTTCTTCATGTTTCACTGTTGCAGTCATTACATTTGGGTTATCTGCTTGCAGTAGCCCTCAGTCGGCCTAATTAACAAAGCCTTGGGTTCTGCATTGGTTGCTGTCCCTGCTTCCATGATGTCAGGTCGTCAGGGGTATAAAACATGCAGCCGACGCCATTACATCAGTCTTTCTTGTGCGGTGCCCGAAGCAGAAGCAGTTCGCAAGTGCCAGTCGGCTGACTCCTGAAATTTTCATTTTCGAGTTTCAGAACCAAAGTCTTCAACTAAAGCTAAGCACCCCGTTGGGGAAACTTTTTCTTGCACCTTACCGATGTTAATAATTGCATTACTTGTTGAAAGCAAATACCTCATAAAGATTTTCATTTGTATTGTATTCCTTGCCTAGGCCCTGACCATAACCTACCTTGCTGTCAGTTTTGTGCTTTAATTAATCAGCGCACTATCCATCATTGATATATTTTTGCTTCTAAATGTTTTGGTTCTTGGTTTAATTATCCAGTAATGTCATCGGTTAGCCATCCGACTACTGGGATTTCGATAAAACGCAAAGATAAAGACCGAGACAGGCCACCGAGGTCCAAAATTGCCAAGACGCTTCTCCAAAGCCAGTTGCCAGTTCGCCGGTACTCAATGAGGTGCTTTCGCAGCCCCTGATACCTGCTATTTCTGATTCACAGGCCTCTACTGAGACCCATTTGGAGTCTGGTATGCCGCGAGATGCTTCAACTATGGAACCCGCGGATGTCGCTACTTTGGATGGGTTTGGAGCCGCTGTGCAGGCACTGGCTTCTGAGGGTGTATTCAGGCCTGCAGACATGCATATTAAACCGATGCCTCCTTCTTCATTTAGGCCTAAATCTCGAACCATGCCTAAAATAAAACGCACAGGCCGCATGCTCAGGCCTCTGTGCCTAAAAAATAAATGATAAGAATGGCTGAAGATCTTATTACTCTAATCAGGGGAAGCCAACCTCCCCCCTTCTAACAGAACTAGGACTGAAGTTGTTTATGAATCTTCTGATCAGGATTCTGATTTTTCTGATTCTTCTGATGATCTGGATTTGTCTTTATCTAATTTTGAGGATTCTGATGCAGAGGACTCTATTCCCTCTGCTTCCCCTCCAGCTGATTTTTCTTTGGTGAAACCTTACATACTCTAAGGGAGCATTTCCACTGGAAAAGCCAGGATTTTTCTGATTCAAAAAAGAGGCTTAGGGATTTCTTACTCCTGCCTCAGCATAGGCCTTTAGCTATTCCTCCTGTACTAGACATTGTTGCTTTTTCGGAATCTAGTTTGGCCTCCTGCTCCCAGAAAACCTGACAGATATTATAGGGTTTCTGATTCACACAAGTTCCTTTTTAAAAATCCTATTGCGAATCCAGAGACTATTTCACAGGGGTTTAAGGCTTCTACTGCTAAAAATCGTACTCCTTCTGATAGAGACTCCAGGGCACTGGATAGATTGGGTAAGAAGGTTTACACTTCTGCAACCTTGGCCATTAGGGCTTTAAGCTGCCAGTTTCATATGTTAAAGTATCAGCAACATGTTATTGGATTGCTTAAACAGAAAATGATGTTGATTCCTGACTGTGCGGAAAATAATTACAGGATTTAATGCATTCTGTTGAACAGGTTGGAAAACATACTTTGCAATGTGGATTTGTTTCATTAGAGACCTCTTGCAGGGCTGCATTTACTGGGTTTGTGCTCTGAAGGCATGCTTGACTTAAGGAGCAATCTTTGCCTGATCATGTTAAAGCTAAATTGTTGGATGCTCCCTTAAATCAGGACTGCCTGTTTGGCAACAAGGCGGGGGAAGTTCTTAAAAAGATGGAAGATAAAGCTAAATCTATGCAAACTGTTAAAGATTTTACAAGTTCAGCCTCCTAGATTTAGTAGGCACTGGCCCTCTAAGAATCGGTCCTTTCCAGCCCCTTCCAGGTCTTCTCAATTCAAACCCAGACACAGCAGAAACCCCAGGTTTCTGTCCTAGGGGACACAAGACTAAGCAGTGGGGGGGTTTCCGCACCCAAATCAGGGAGTAGTAAGACTCCCCCCTATGGAAAACTGTCTCAATGATTTGATTTTAAAACTTCCAAGCACTTCCCAACTGAATGCTCCTTGAGGCAGAAAGATTGGTCTGCATGTCAAAAACTGGGAACACATTACCCAGGACAAATGGGTTTTAAATATAATGTCCCAAGGATACAGATTTAACATCCACACCTTACCAACACCAAGCGGGTGGCCAGACCTACCCCCAAATCAGTGGGCAGAGGCCTAAAATCAAGTACTCTCTCTCTCAAGCATGGGGGCTATTCATTTGGTACCAGAAGAGGAAAAGGGACAAGGTTTCTATTCTAGACTTTTTCTGGTACTCGGAAAAGGCAATACATGGTGTCCTATCCTGGACCTTTCTACTCTAAATACCTTTCTGGTGATTCCAAAATTCAAGATACTGACTCTTCACCAGCTGCTTCCTATGCTAGGCAAAGATGCATGCTTGGCAACACTAGACTTAAAAAGAAGCATACCTGCACATCCCTATCAGGGAGTCTTGCAGAAGATACCTACGCTTGAAAGCAGGCTACATGCACTATCAGTTCTCTGCACTGCCCTTTGGCTTATCTACTGCGCCCAGGGTATTCACAAAGTGCCTAGCTCCAGTCACTGCATTCTGCAGGCAAAGAAATATTCAAATATATCCATACCTGGTCGATTGTCTAATTCAGGCAGAAAGCCAGGACATACTTTTGAATCATCTGGCCTTTGTTCTAAGGGTACCGACTTGACTTGGGTACACCATAAACAAAAAGAAATCACACCTGGTACCCTGTCAACAAATTATATTCCTGGGAGCAAGCTTGAATACAACTTCCCAGATGACTTTCCTCACGCCAGAGAAACAGACTCATTTGACAACCTACTTAAAACAAGTGGCCACAAAAACCCAGTTATCTGCAAGGCAAATACTGCAAGCCTTTGGGGTTCATGGCCTCCTGCATTCTTCTAATTCCATATGCAAGGCTGCATATGAGGAGACTGCAGTGGTATCTCAAAAGCCTATGGTGTCAACATTCTCAGGATCTAGAAGCTGTGATTCCTATCATACTAGAAGCTGTGATTCCTATCATACCTTGCCTACGCCTAGAGTTCCTTTGGTGAGCAGAGGCCTGCCACCAAAACAAGGGGCTACCATTCACACTGCCCCCTGCTGCCCAAACCTTAACAGACGCATCATACTGTGCATGGGGGACTCACCTGGCAGGGAAGTGCATTCAGGGTAAATGGAACCCATGTCAAATGCACCTACACATAAATCAAAAGGAAATGTTAGCTGTACAGAATGCTCTGACTGCCTTCAAGGACCACATTCTTCCAGGACAACTAATGGTAAAGACAGACAACACCACAGTCATGTGGTACATAAACAAGCAGGGGGGTACACACTCTTACCCCCCATGCAGACTAGCCATGGCATTGTGGAATACAACCTTGAGCTACCAAGAGAATCTACAAGCTCAGTTCCTGCCAGGAAAACTGAATACACTGGCAGATGGACTAAGAAAACTCACGGATCCACACGAGTGGAAGCTGGAACCAAGGATTTTCAGCATGTTGACAAGCAAATGGAGGAGCCCAGATATAGACTTTTGTCTCCCCCCAAAACCATCAATTGGACAAATTTTGTACAAGGATTTCCCACAAACTAGCTTGGAAAGTGGATGCTTTATCCTTCTGCTGGAAAAACCTATCCATTTATGCCTTTCCTCCTCTACCTCTGCTCTTCAAGGTACTTCTAAAGATCAAACAGGACAAGCCAATGACGATTTTAATTGCACCAGACTGGCCACGCCAACACTGGTACCCCCTCCTGTGCAGTGTGTCACGCTTGGCCCCATGGCACCTGCCTCAGACTCCTTCCCTGTTGTCTCAGCAGGCGAACTAGATTCTGCACCCTCAGCTGCAAACCCTGAACCTAGCAGCCTGGCTAATTACCTAATCTCTCCTTTACCACCCCCTCAGTAAATCAGTGATAGATATCATTTTAGAGGCTAGGAGGCCTAGTACTAGAAAATCATATGCTGCAAAATGGAAAAAAAATTCGTACCTGGAACCAATCTCAAGGGCCGAGTGCAGCAGTGCCCAATTTACCTCAGATTCTACAATATTTGACTGAGATGCTTCAAAAGGGCTTGTTCTTTTCCTTCCATCAAAATTCATGCCTCAGCCATTTCAGCTCATTATAGCACAGAACCACCCACTGCTCAAGCAGTTCCTCAGAGGGGCCAAAAATTTAAGGCCACCGAGGAGAGCTCCAACTCCAGCCTGGGACCTTAACTTTGTCTTGCAGAAACCCACTCTTCCTCCTTTCGAGCCAGCTGCTACTGCAGATTTAAAATTATTTTCCTGGAAAACAGCTTTCCTTTTAGCAATCACTTCTGCAAGAAGGGTATTTAAGTTACAGGCCCTTATGGCAGTGGAGCCTTTCATCATCTTTCATGCGGACAGGGTATCCCTCAGAACCAGTCCCCCCTCCATGCCCAAGGTGGTATCCAGTGTGGCTCTTAATCAGTTCATTCATTTGCCTACCTTCTTTCCTAACCCACCGAACAATGGGGAACGGATACTGCACTCCTTAGATGTGCACAGACAACTTAGATTCTACTTGGACAGGACTAAACCTCAAAGGAAATCTGAGCAACTGCTGGTGGCATTTGCTGCAAGGACAGAGGGGAAAGCTATTTCAAAGTAAACCATTTCAAAATGGATAGGCCACTGCATTCATTTCTGCTACAAGCACCATGGAAAACCTGTCCCACAGGGCATCAGACCCTATTCAACCAGGGCTGCATCTACCTCTACAGCCTTTCTCAGGGGCGTCCCACCAAGGGACATCCTAGAAGCTGCTACCTGGAATTCTTTACATACTTTCACCAAGCATTATCATTTGCCAATTTTCTCAAAATCCAGAGCTGGTTTTGCCACTGCAGTCTTGCAGGGCCTTATAGCTGGTCCTAATTCTATTTAAATGCCTCCTCCCATCTTTAGCTTTGGGAATATACCCAAATGTAATGACTGCAACAGTAAAACACAAAGAACATAGTACAGTTGTGTACACTTACCATAAATGTAGATGTTCGAATGTATTCATTGTTGCAGTCCTGGTTACCCTCCCACCAGCCTCCTTTCTTCTTTTGGCTATACCTCTACTCTCACTTACTATGCTCAAAAAGCTTTTTTGTGTATTTGCATTTTTGTTGGAGGTATATCCTTGTGTTATAGATTTAATTGCTTCCCATTAGGGGGGTACCTGACATCTGGGGCAAGAAAAACTGATGTAATGGCGTCGGCTGCATGTTTTATACCCCCTGACGTCATGGAAGAAGGGACAGCAACCGACGCAGGACCCAAGACTTTGTTAATCAGGCCGACTGAGGGCTATTGCAAGCAGATAACCTAAATGTAATGACTGCAACAGTGAATACACTTGAGCATCTACATTTATGGTAAGTGTACACAACTGTACTTTTTTCCTCTCGTTTAGGGTACGAGAACTGTACCCTTTACAAATGTCACAAGGTGGTTGAACAAAGAGATGTGGAACACACAGGTAGTAGACACAAGATACATGTTTTCGAATTAGACTTTTTTAAGGCAAGGAAGAATACCAACAATGGGTATGTAGACTATCTCAAGAGGTAAAGGGAAAGAAGTAGAGAGAGACGGAAGGCCTGTACCAATGATGGTACTAAGATTACCGAGTTGGTAAGGAAGTAAGAAAAAATTCACTCAATAGGGGTAAAAAATTTAATGACTAATAAGAGAAGGGTTATTTTTTCTTGATACTGTGTGTTTTAGTATGGCCAAAACACCCTAAATCGGGGTTTAAGAAATGTCCCAAATGTGGGCAGAAAATGTCTGTCACTGACAGTTATGTGAACTGTGTTTATTGTTTGGGAGCATTACATCTCCATGAAAGCTGCTCCATCTGTCATTCCTTCTCTTCTAGGGTTCTCCAGGAGAGAAAGAGAAAATTGATCAACAGAGATTTACTTAAACCTTCATTCCAAGAAGCTTTGAACGACCAAGATGGATCCAGTAAGTCCTCAAAGTCTTCCAAGACTTCTCTAAAAAGTCTTCGATGTCTGTTCCACAGACCTCGGAGCCGACCATCTTGTCCTTTCGTAGCCGGTCTCTGGTTTTGGAACTGGTATCCGAAGTACCCAAGTCTCCACTCCTGCAGTCTGCACCCCCCCCCCCCCCCGTTCACTCATCTCAGTCTTCGATCAGCCTTTCCAATTTGGATGTGTATCGTGTGGTGCAGAGGCTTTTACAGGCACTGGCCTTTGCTTAATTTTTATCGGCTCCGACCCTAGTGGCTTTGGAACCAAAGACTCTTTTGCCAGCTACTACTGTTCCACCTCCGAGCCGTAGCGGTCCTTCGGAGCAGGAAGAGTCGGACTTGTTGATCGTTGAGGCTTCAGAGCTGACGCCTGCTCCACTGTCTTCAGCTCTGTTTACTCTGACGTCCTCTGCGCCGATTGAGGAGTCTAGGAGCCAACACTCTCTGGTCAGGTCCAGGGAGGAGAGTCGGACTGACTTGTTGGTTCTGACTCTGCCTCTTGGGGCTTCGGCTCAGATGTGCTCAGCTCCTACCTCTGGCTTGAAGCCCACTGTCCCGGTGCCGGAGGTGTCAGCGATTTCCTCTGATCCGTCAGTCCCTTCTCATTGGAGCAGAGGTGCCTTCGAAGCCATGAGGAGAGTTATGTCTCCTAAGACATCTTCAACTTTGGGTCCGGCTACCTCCTACCTTAAAGCGCCTGTGTCTGCTTCTGCTTCACAGATCCTTGACAAGCGTAGAGATCCAGAGTCTCAGAAAGCCCCATTGCGTGGCCCCTGCTCTTCCGAGACCTCACCAGAAGCCCCCCACTGATGAGGTTCCCAGGAAGAGAATCTGTAAGAGGAAGCATTTAGAACTCCCCACAGGAGTCCCTGACATGTGGTGCCGACTTGGATGAATCAGAAGGGTCCCCATGGTCCCCCTCTGAGGATATCTCATTTGCTGAGATATTAGAAATCCTTAGGCAGAGGGGTGACTGTCAGTCCACCAACCCTACTGAAGATGAGTCTGTTCTCCTGAAGGCTTTCAGGTCTCAGTCTTCCACCTCTTGGGTGTCTCCGCCCTTCAATGTGCTTAAGTAGTTGGTCTCACGAACTGTGTGGAAGTCTCCGGACACCATAGAACCTGTCCCCAGGAGGCCTAATAAATTTATTTCTGCCCCCCCCAGGACAAATCTTTTCTTACTAAGGGTGTGCCAGTTGATGCGATGGTGGTGGCGGCAGCCACCAAAAAGGAAATTTCAGAAACTTCCTCTTCTATCTATCCTAACAGAGATTGTAGGGTCATGGATAGATATGGGAAGCGCACTTACAGTTCAGCGACTTTTGCACTGCGTTCACTCAACTATCTTACCCATTTTACTAGACTGCAAAGAGACTGTAAAGAGCTGGGAGATGCTCTTCAAGGTACAGTAGCTGCAGGAGCTTCAGATAAAGTTGCCTCCCAGCTTGCTGCCCTCAGCTCCATAGAGAATTCTTCCATGCACCTCATTTCATATGCAGCTGATGGAACGAGCAGAGCAGTGGGTACAGGAATTGCTCTTAGGAGACACTCCTGGATGTGCTTGTGTTCCATCGCAGAGCCCTTTAAGTCATCCTTCGTAAATGGCTCGTCTCTTTTCGGGCCCAAAATTAAGGAAAGTATAACCAGGTGTGAGCAGGAATGAAAGACTCTGCCGTCAGAGTCCGTTTTTCCACCCCTACCAAACCCTACCCCAAGGGTCAGAGGAGAGGAAAGATGTGGTTCCGCAAAGCCCAAGGAGCCTTTCAGGACACACGTGGTGAACTCCCCTCCAGGGGCAGAGGAGGGGGCAATAATGGAAGACGCCACCCTTGCGGTAGAGGGGGCCCACAGTACCAGAGCGACAGAGATCACTTCTTTGGGAAACCCTACCAGCGCTCCTGAAAGGAGGCCCAACTGTCTTACTCTGGAGGCAGTCGGGGGTCGCTTATCTTTGTATCTAGACACCTGGCTCAAAATAAAGGCCAACTAGGTACAAAGTATTTCCAGAGGATATTTCATTCTTTTTGCCACACTCCCTCCACTGACTAGAAAAGTCCCAGACGTTCCACCCAGTTACAGGCAACAGGCAACAATAGAGGTCCGATCATTGCTAACAAAGAGAGTTATCCAACCAGTCCCAGCAGACCAGATAGGATCCGGAACTTACTCAAGATTCTTTTTAGTTCCAAAAAAGACTGGGGACTGGAGACCTATACTGGACCTCAGTAGACTAAACAGATATGTCAAGAAAGAGAAGTTTCGGATGGTCACGCTTCAGTCGATAATTCTTTTTTTAGGGAAAGACAATTGGATGTGCTTGATAGATCTCCAGGATGCGTACTACCACATAAAAATGGCCAGACCATCCAGGGATCATCTGCGCTTCCGGCTGGGAGCCAATCATTACCAGTTTCAAGCCCTGCCCTTTGGTCTCACTACAGCCCCCAGAGTGTTCACCAAATGCATGGCAGTGGTTACGGCTCACCTGAGACGTTTAGGATTCCAGGTGTTTCCGTACCTAGACGATTGGCTCCTCACCGACACTGCCAGGCATCAACTAATTCAAGCCAGGGACACCACTCTTTCACTCTGCAGTCAGCTGGGCATTAAAATAAACTCAGGAAAATCTGCCTTGTCACCATCGCAACATACCGTTTTTATCGAAGCAGAATTGGACACCACCACCACCACGATGAGACTTCCAGCAGGAGTTTTACTACTCTGTCAGCAGGTCCGCAATATCATATCCAAAAACAAGGCTCCAGCATCAGAAGTACTGAAATTGTTAGGCATGATGGCAGCTGCAGTATTAGCCATACCACTGGGTCACATACACATGCGGATTCTGCAATGGCTGTTGTTCACTCGGTGGTCTTACCAAGAGCTCCCAATGTCTCTTCTTATAATGATCACGAACACATGCAAAAAAAACCTTCAGTGGTGGTTGACCTCTCTTCATGTCACGATAGGTCGTCCTTTTGTTCTACCCTCACCAGAGGCCACAGTGACCACGGACGCTTCCCTGATAGGGTGGGGGGGGTGCATTTTCAGGGAAGAACAGCCCAAGGCACATGGACCGATCAAGAGACACATCTGCATATCAATGTCCTAAAGATGAGAGCAGTACTTTTAGCGTTGCAGTACTGTCAGGACTCTCTTCCTGTGGGTACAGTTATGATTCAGACAGACAACATGTCAGTGGTCTGGTACTTGAACAGACAAGGAGGAACCAGGTCCTACGCCCTTTGGCTCGAGGCCCTAAGAGTATGTCAGTGAGATATGTACACCCATCACTTTCTGTTAGCAGCGCACATCCCGGGGATATCCAACGTGATAGCAGACAAGCTGAGCAGAGCAATTTTGTTGCCTCATGAGTGGTCCCTCAATAAAGAAATAGCGGACAAGATGTTCCGCTGGTGGGGCCAGCCTTACTGTGACCTTTTCTCCAGCCACATGAACACGAAATGCAGAAGCTGCTTTTCCCTGATTTCCCCTCCAGGAGAAGCCCCAAGGGACGCAGTTGTACACAATTGGCCTCCGGGTCTCCTCTATGCATTCCCACCAATCCCGTTTATACCCACGGTAGTACAGAAAGCAAAAGCCCTGGGAAGGACCGTCATTCTAATAGCCCCTCATTGGCCTTGTCAGATTTGGTTCCCCTTCCTTTGACTTCATCTTTTGGAGAACCCTTGGATTCTGGACCCAGTTCTAGATCTTCTGAAGCACTCAGGGGAACTTCATCCCGCTCATTAGTCCCTGAAGCTGACAGCTTGACTGCTCCAATTCTCATCATAGCCAGGTTCCATAACCTTTCTAATGAGACAAAGCAAATTTTCATATCCTCTCATAAATCCTCTTTGAGGAAGCTATACCTTCGCAAATGGAAACATTTTTCTTTATGGGCCTCTCAAAACAACATTGATCCCTACCTAGTCCCTATGGCCTCTATACTAGAGTTCTTGACCATGATCTTCAGCAAAGGAGCTCCAGCAGCAACAGTTCGTGTTCAGCTTGCTGCTATTTCTAATTTTCACCTTGGATTTGAAGGGTTGAACATTGTCACACAAGCTATCCAAAGCCTTTCTCAGAGGGACCTTTCCTCTCATACCACCTGTGAAATCTCCCTATTCCCCATGGAATCTAAATTTTATGCTTTCTCACATTATTCTCCCTCCATTCGAACCAGCTTCCTCATGTGAACTCAAATTTTTGTCATGGAAAACTATCTTTTTTGTAGCTATCACTTCTGCCCGCAGTGTGTCAGAGCTTCAAGCCTTGTCCATTAAGCCTCCTTATTTGATTTTCCATGCTGACAGTCTCTCTCTGAACTAACCCCTCCTTTTTTACCTAAAGTTTGATCTGAAGCTAATCTTAATCAAATTATTGATTTGCCAGTATTCTTCCCCAGTCACTAAAACCAAACAAATGTTCGCTGGAGAACCAAATAAGAGCATCGAGACCGCTGAGTAAAAGTCCAATAGTTTATTACAGGCACCAAATATAAAATTTAACGCTGTCCACTACAAATACGTTTTCAAACTTCTTCATCAGAACAGCAAACAGGAGTGATAGCTCACAAACTCATTATATAGTCTTCATTCAATTAAAATTGAAACAATTGTCCAATAAAAATGAGCAATCAATAAGCCTGCATAAATTACCTTAAATAAATAGCAAATACCCAGGTGAACCACCATATTAAAATTGAATATCATAAACATTAAAAGGTTGTATATACCTCACTACAGGCCCCAGAGTGTTCACCAAATGAATGGCAGTAGTAGTGGCTCACTTGAGATGTCTCGGATTCTGGGGGCTTCCGTACTTAGACGACTGGCTGTTAACCGCCACAACCAGGCATCTGCTAATAAAAAGAGAGATGAACTTGCAACTCTGCTCCTGCCTAGGGATTACTGTAAACTACGAAAAATCTGTGTTAACTGCCTTCTCAGCATGTGGTATTCATAGGCTCAGAATTAGACTCAACGCAAATGACACAAGACTTCCTCCAGACAGGATCCAAGTTCTGAAGACATCAGGTCATGTACCTTTTAAGAAGGAAGAAAGCCCAGGCAAAGATTGTTCTAAAAGCTCTGGGAATCATGGCACCAGTGATAGTTTTGATTCCCCTAGCACGTCTGCATACGAGAGTTCTTCAGTGGTTGTTATCCACTCAGTGGTCGATGCAAGAACTGTCGATGTCTCACAAAATCATAACTGAAACTTGCAAGAAGTATCTTAGATGGTGGCTTTACTCCACTTAAGTGACTCTAAGGTTCTCCCCCAACCAGTGGCCACGGTGACCACAGACAACTCTCAGGGTGGGGGGAGGGGGGGCATTATCTGGTAAAGATGGTCCAAGGCACCTGACAGGATCATGAGGCCCAGTTGCACATCAATGTCCTAGAGATGAGAGTGGTGCTTTTAGCATTCCAGGACACACTTCCACTGGGAACTATTGCAATCCAGGCAGACAATATGTCAGTTGTATAGTACATAAACAAGGAGGAACTAGATCTTACTCCCTTTGTCGAGAGGCCCTGAGAGTATGGCAATGGGCAACCTCCTCACAACATTTTTTGATAACAATGCACATCCCGGGGAAATCAAACGTGATAGTGGACAGACTCGGAGTGATTCTAATGCCTCACCAGTGGTCACTAAAACAGGAAGTAGCGGAAACGTTTTTCAGAAAATCGGGCCAGCCTTGCTGCAACCTCTTTGCAACATCATGAATACCAAATGCAGGAGCTACTTTCCCCTCATCCCCTCTCTGGGGGAGTTACCAAGGGGGGATGCACTTGTTCACGATTGGCCCCTGGGCCTCTTTATGCATTTCCCCCCTTCCCACTAATTCCCAAAGTCCTGCAGAAGGCCAGTTGTTTAGAAAGAGACTTGATACTCATCGCTCCATACTAGCCTCGACAAGTTTGGTTCCCCTTCCTATGGACTCATCTTTGGGATGAGCCATGGATTCTGGACTATGTTCCAGACCTCCTGACTCGTGCGTCAGGAATGCTCCATCAATTCCTTCAGACCCTCAAACTGACAGCTTGGTTGCTCCAGTTCAAACAATAGCCAGGTTTCCAGCCCTCTCTTCTCCAATCAAACACATTTTAATCTCCTCTCATAAGGCTTCAACAAGGAAGATTTATAAAAGTAAATGGAAAAGATGCTGCCTGTGGGCTGCCAATAACCATATTGATCTCTCTTCTTCTCCAATTAGTTTTATTTTGGATTTCCTAGCAAAACTGTTCAGTGATGGTGCTGCTGCAGCTACTATTAAGTTTCAGCTAGTAGCGATCTCCACAGTTTTCACTTTGGAGACTCTGGCTACAACATAATGTCTCATAAACTATCCAAAGCCTTTCTCAAGGGTACATTGTTATTAAGACTACCTATCAGAGACCCTCCAACACCATGGGACGTAAATTTCATCCCATCTCGCATAGTTTTTCCTTATTTCGAACCTGCATCATCTTGTAAATTAAAGTTTTTGACCTTGAATACCATTTTATTGATGATAATTGCCTCTGCTAGAAGGGTGTCAGAGTTGCAAGACTCATCTATAAAGCCCCCATATTTGGTTTTTCATAGAGACAGGGTGTCCTTGCGAACAAACCCCTCCTTTTTGCCCAAGGTAGTTTCAAATCTAAACCAAACTACTGAATTACCAGTTTTCTTCCCAAACTATAAGAGCAAGGCAGAATACATGTTACGTCAAGTGGCTGTACATAGACAATTATGTTTTTACTTACACAGAAGGGCAGAATTCTGAAAATCTGAACAGTTCTTTGTTTCCTTTTCAGATTCAAAGAAGGGATCCCACGTCTCTAATGTTGTACTTTCTAAATGGCTTTCAGACTGTATAATTTTTATCTACTATAAGTCTCAAAATAAAGAACTTCCAGAAAGAGTTAAAACCCATTCTTCAAGAGCTATTGCAACTTCCTCAGCTTTTCTGGCTAAATTACCAATTGATACCATTTGTGTTGCAGCAACATGGTCCAAACCACATATCTTCTTCACTCATTAAAAAGTTGATTTGGCCTCTTTTTGAACCTCAATTCTGAGGAATATTCTCCCATGAGCCACCTGAGACCCTATGTGCTAGGGACTCTGTCCCAGCCTAGTAAGAATGAAAGCGAGATAGGATAACATCACATAAAGAAGTTATGTACTCACCATTACATTCCATGTGTGTTGTCCATCTTTGCCTTCATTCTTATATCCCATCCATCTTCCCCATTCCCTTTGTTACTCCTAGAGACCAAGTCTGTACAATTGGATTACTTTGATCTCTGTCCTTCATCAGCCTGTAGATACTTCATTGAAATACTCATAGTCTTATATTTAGGGCATACAAGATCTGGAGATGGTTCTAGTGCATGCTGGGAAAGGGATTTAGCCATGAGCTGGCAGAGAGCCTCGAGCTTGAAAATTAAGGCCGAGACATCCGAGAATCGGATCCGAACCCAACCCAGTAATAATGAAGGTGAAGAAATGTTATGGTGAGTACATAGCTTCTTTTTTCCTTACGTGTTTAGTCCTTTAATTCTATTATTTTTTGATGCATATCTTTCTAAGGAGTCTCATAGTCAGCCAGCCTTTTTTCATTTCACCCTCTGATGTTTGCAGCTTTATCACCTCATCTAAATATTTGTTTAAAGCTTCTTCCATTTTTCCAGCCTTTTGTTATTTGTGTTGATATACTCTCATCAGTGTTTTGTTTATTTTAACCAGGTCCATGTGTAGTTGTCTTGAGTCTTCCTGTAGGTTACTGGAAGTCATGTCTGGAGGTCACATTGCATTTTGCTGAACAGCTGCAAAATTTTTTCCCAGTCGGTGTTTCTTCCTCACTTTTTGTAGACGATTTTTTCTAGGTGCTCTATTTCCTTTTTCCTGGCATCCAGGCAGTACATTTACTAGCCAGTTACTGAATTGTACTCGTATACACAAAAGTCTACTGGCCTTCTGTGTTGAGTTTCTGTTTTAACACTGGGAGAGCTAGACTTCAGCTGTTACTCAAAGGAACTGCAGAGATAGAACCTTATCTCTCTCTCCCATTCTGTCACTTTTCTTGCTCAGTATTTCTACTCAGTGTGGTATCCATCTTTCTCGAATCATCGCCTATTGACAAGATTTCCTCCTTCCATTCATTTCCCTGCTTTATTTTTGGGAAATGGTTTGCATAGTTGCGAGTGTGCATGTACGAATGAACTACCGTGGCAGGGATAGCCATCCTGCGCTGTAAACCTTGACTTGAGATGATTGTCACTGCTGAAGTGACATCCCGACCCCATGTGCAAAATGAGAAAAAGGGGTTGAGGATGGATGGATGCTCTACATCATTTTCTTAATCTTCTCAATGTGTTTTGTCCAGATTGTCACTCTCCACTGTCCTGCAGGATGCCCCCCAGATTAACATCATATTCATTGTCTGCCTATGTAGTTGTCAGCCAGAGCAACAGAGCACTTGTCTTAACAGAATGACTTTAAAAATCCAGCATTCCTAGTCACCCCTGAGGAAGTTTTAATTTATTCCTTTAAATCTCGTTCTTTTCCTCTTCCATGGGAGTTTCTTTAGTTCTTTGTTAATTTGTTGTGAACATAGTGTCTCGTGGCTGATGCACAAAAGACTGTCTCATATACAATATCAGGGGACTAGAAACATTTTGACTGCTTGCACTGTAATATCTAAGTCCGTATCATAATTTTCTTTGCCCTTAACTACCTAATTATATTTTGCTTAGTTTCTTTATGGGTTTCCTTGGCAGCTATTGTTACCTCCTCTTTCACACAAATCACACCCCCCCCCCCCCCGATAGGTAAGGACACTATTGTTCTAAACCATGAATGTGTGTATAATTTACTGGTATTGTTTTTGTTTTCCTTTCATTATCTTTAAAGTGTTAAAACAATTTCATCTAGTCTCAGGGCATAGAGTTAAGGAATATGCTGCTTAGTTCTTCAGTATGTAATTGTATCTTCTGTGGAAAAGTTCAAGCTAAAGTTGTTGTCTTCAACCTGTGGGTACTCTGATGTTGGATGGATCCGACTCTGCTGCATTTCCTACATCTGATCCAAGCTGCAAGCTCCTCTCCTGCCCATAATGCCCTTGTCTCCCTCCTCCCTTCAGATCTCGTTTGCCACACTAGCTTGCGCATCGTGGTCCGGGTTCTAAGCTACTATTCTGGGTAAGTTTGTAGTTTTTCTTCTATTTATCTTCCCACTTCCAGCCAATTTTCCGGCTTACTAACTTAGCGGTCAAGCGTCGGGTGCTTGTTTATATTAAAAAAAAAAACGTTTCCGCTTTTCTTTTCCTTCCTTTCCTAGCCTTGTGTGTGTGTTTGGGTCTCTCTCCTATATCCATATAGGGAAGACACCCAAACTGAGATTTCGTAAGTGCCCGGAGTGTGGCCATAAGCTTTCCTCAGCTGATGGCCACACACACTGCGTGGTTTGTCTAGGGGTGCCTCACCTTGATTCCTCCTGCTCAATCTGTGCAGGGTTCAATCCTCATGTGTTGATCAACAGGTGGAATAAACTCATTCTGAAGGGCCTCCTCCATCCACCTTCGGCAGAGGCCCCTGCTGCTGCAGCGTCTTTGGCTGCCTCTCCTGCTTCCTCTGCCCTGACATCTGGGACTCAACCTCTCGCTAAGAGAACGGAGGACTGGGAGAAGCATAAACACAAGGACCGAGACAGACTGAGGAAATGGTCTCCTGATTGCTCTGCCTCGGCAGAACCTTTAGCTAAATCCCACTCTGCTGCTGGCGCAAGTTCTCCCTGGAGCCATTCCCCTTATTTTTCCCAGAAGCCGTTGGCATGTTGGGGTCCGCTCACCGCTGTCAGGTTCCCCTCACCGGTTCTGTAGGCTGGTGTAGGTGGCTTCCTCTTCCAAGTCCACCAACAGCCTCTCTGAAGCAGAGATGGACAGGATGATGCAGAAATTTGTCCGCACACAGATCCAGATGGGAGTCTTGCCTGCCCCTCCCCCTCTGCGGCTCAAGGCATGAAGTCTAATTTTGTCCCGA
Source organism: Protopterus annectens (assembly GCF_019279795.1). Taxonomy (NCBI): domain Eukaryota; kingdom Metazoa; phylum Chordata; order Ceratodontiformes; family Protopteridae; genus Protopterus; species Protopterus annectens. The sequence goes on along the minus strand of NC_056735.1, from coordinate 172,177,644 downwards.
TCACTCCTTTTCCGATCCAACCCCCAGTTTCAGGGTATTTGGAACCGAGGCACCTCTGTGTCGAGGAGTTGGTGCCAATGGTACCTTGTACCTCCACTCCGGCCATTACCCTGAGCGGATACGCTCCGACTAGTTTGGAACTGACTGGCTCTCTGAGCCATGGCCTCGGCATCAGATCTGACATGGCGGTGTTGGCTTTGAGTATTTTTGGAGCCGAGCAGCCCACTCAGTGTCTCAGCACTTGGAGGTTCAGCTCTGGCTCACCCATTGGATCAGAGGGTGACTAAACCCATCACGGTTCCCACTTGAGGATTTCATTTTCCTTCTGCTTTTGACATGGTGGAGAGGGTCCTCTTGGTTCTGTCAAGACCCTTGACACTTTCATCCTCCGAGTCCCTCCTTGGCTCCCTCTGTATCTGGTCTGGATTTTCCCATCCTGGCCTCTCAGGGACAGCCTGATGAATGTCTTCCCCAGGGAGTTCACACACTGAAAAAGATTGATGTTTTTGAGTCCTCCCCAGAGACCCCCTCCCCTGAGGAGGTTCCTCGAAAACACATGTGCAAAAGGAGGCACTTGGACTCCCTGCCAGAGTCCCTCAAGGAGAACACCGATTTGGAGGCAAGGGAGGGTTTCCCCATGTCACCCCCAAAGATGTCTCCTTTGGAGACATCATGGAGATCCTTTGTCAGAGAGGGGAGTGATCTGCCCAGAAACCCAACCCAAACAAGTCTGTGTTCCTGGAGGAGTTTGGCATATGACCTTCTACATAACTGGGTGTCCCCTCCCGTGGATCCCCTAGTGGATCTGATTACATCTCTGGCATGGAAAGAGCCTGACATGGTGGAGCCTATTCCTGAATGTCTAGATAAAATACTTAGTGCACCTTCGGACAGAACCTCTTGGGCCAGGGGATCCCCGGTTGATGCCATGGTGGTGGCGGTGGCAGCCAGCAGGAAGGAGCTCGCACAGGACAGCTCCTTGGTCCAGCCGACAGACTGTGAGTCCAGGACGATGGACCGTTTTGGGAAGCAGGTGTACTATGCAGCCACGCTCTCTGTATGTGCTCTGAACTACATGGCACATGTAATTAGACTTCAGCGAGACTTAGTCAAAGAGATCACTGAGTCTATCTCAGGGTCCATGTCGGCAGAGGATAAAAAGGTTTTCTCCTGTCAAATGGCTGCCTTCCCTTTGATTGCCAACACCTCTATGTGGCTTCTCTGTCATGCTACTGAGGACACCGCTAGAGCTGCCGGGACAGGGTTGCCATCAGGCGTCACCCCTGGCTCCAACTCTGTACTTTCTCTGAGTCCTTTAACGCATCTTTTACTAACACACTGTACAATAGTTCCACCCTCTTTGGAAAGTCCTTACGCAATACTCTAGTCCAGAGCAAGAAAGCCGGGAAGACTGTCTTGCCATCAGAATCCACTTCTCCTCCCCTCAATGAACCTATTCAAGGAATCGGCAAGGGGCAAAGAAGATGTGGTTCCAGAAATCTCAGGGCATCTCCCAGGATGCTCAGGACTCGCCTTCCTTCAGAGGCAGAGGGGGATTTGACAGGCACTGCCCTCGAGGCAGAGGGGGCCCGAGGAATCAAGGGTCTCTAAATTCTTTCTCGGACAGACCTGCACAGCAGTCCTAAAGGGCTGCCTGACTGCTTATCTCTGGAGGCAGTCGGGGGCCGACTTTCGCTACACCCAACAGCCTGGGAGTCCATCACAGACAATTGTTGGGTGTTGCAGATCATATCCAGGGGATATTCAAGCCCCCCCCCCCCAGACTCCTCCCAGATGTTCCACTCGTACAAAGGGAGGAGGCACCACTAGAAATCAGCCAGCTGCTAGAAAAGCGAGTCATCCAGCCTGTCCCCCCAGACCAGTCCATATTAGGCATCTATTCCAGATTTTGTTTCGTGCCAAAGATGACGGGGGACTTGAGACCCATTCTGGATCTTTCCACCCTAAATCTGTCTGTTGCCAAGACAAAATTCCGGATGGTCACTCTCCAGTCTTTCCTGCCTTTCCTGCAGGAGAATGACTGCATGTGCTCAGTCGACCTTTAGGATGTGTACTTCCATATCAGAATGGACAGACGCTTTCGAGATTCCTCCACTTTTGGTTGGGGGCCAATCATTATCACTTCAGAATGCTACCCTTTGATCTCACCACTACCTCGTAAGGTGTTCACCAAAGTGATGTCAGTGGTAGCGGCTCACCTGTGGCTGCAGGGCTTCCAGGTCTCCTCCCTACCTGGATGATTGGCTCCTTTCTGCCCCCCCCCCCCCCGGCATTGACTTTGTCAAACCAGGGATTCCCTTCTCCAAACAGCCCACCACTTGTGCATAACCATAAATCTCAAGAAATCCCTACTGACTGTGGTTCAAGTTCTGGATTTCATTAGAGCTCAGTTGGACACAATTCAGACCAAGGTATTTCTAACCTCAGACAGAATCCAGTCCCTAAAACAACATGTTTTCTGTTTACTTCAAACTCACTCGCCAACAGCAGAATTGGTCTTACTGGCGTTGGGGTCCATGGTGGCCACAATCACCCTCATGCCCACTGCCCGGTTGCACATGAGAGGTATGTCAGTGAACCCTTACGATTCCGTGGTCCCTACTAGACCTACCGTTGTCCCAATATATTTACATATCTTGGACATTCAGGGATTCTGTTCTATGGTGGATTCAATCCCCGGATCTTCTTTGTGGTCACCCCTTTATTCTTCCTGCCCCTTTGACCATGGTGACCACGGATGCCTCCCTGCTTGGGTGGGGGAGGCATTGCTTGGCAAGGACAGTCCAAGGCACATGGTCACCCCACAAGACTCTATTCCAGATCAACATCCTGGAGATGAGAGCGGTGCTCCTACTGTTGCAAGCTCTCCATGCCTATCTTCCTCTAGGGACAATTGCCATCCAGATAGACAATATGTCTGTAGTCAGGTACATCAACAAGCATGGGGGAGTCGGTTCTTATCCCCTTTGCCACAGAACCATGAGCGTGTCGGAGTGGGCGATCTCCACCAGCCATATTCTGGTGGCAACACACATTCCGGGGATGTCCAACATTTTTGTGGACAGGCTCAGCAGGTCTATCCTGACACCCTATGAGTGGTCTCTGAATCCTTCAGTAGCGAAACAGATCTTTCTAAAGTGGGGTCAGGCTTGCTGCGATCTCTTCGTCTCTTCTTCCAACGCAAGAGTGCAGCGAGTTTTTCGCTCTGAACCCCCCACAGGGGGAAGCCCCCAGAGATGCTTTGGTTCATGCTTGGCCCTCCGATCTTCTGTACGCTTTTCCTCCTCTCCATCTGATCCTAAAATTCCTTCAGAAAGCTCGCAGGCTGGGGAGCTCCATCATCCTCATTATCCCATCCTGGCCTTGCCAAGTCTGGTTCCTTTCTCTGTGGTGTCACATAGTGTGCCCCCCCCCCCTGGACATTAGATCCAGCTCCAGATCTCATCTCCCATCCCTCAGGGATTTCTCACCCAGATCTGGTCAGTCTGAAGCTCACCGCATTACTGCTCCAGTTCCCATGAAAGTCATGACTCCTGGGATATCTTCACCAGTCAAAAAGATATTAGTTGCAGCTCATAAATCTTCTACCAGGAGGGTTTATTCTAGCAAATGGAAGCGTTCCTGTATTTGGGCATCTCTGAGTGATCTAGATCCATTTACTGCTCCAGTTCTGGCTGTTCTATAATTTTTGGCAAGCATTTTTCATCAATGCCCCACTTCTTCTGCGGTCAAAGGCCAACTGGCAGCTATATCTTAACTTTCATGTAGGTGACAACATGGCTTCCCTAGCTTCTTCTAAGCTTGGCAAAGCTTTTTTGAAGGGTACCTTTCTGCTTCGGCCACCAATTAAGGACCCAACACCTCCTTGGCATCTTATGCTGGTTCTGCAAGCTCTTGTTTCTTTCCCTTTTGAACCTGCAGCCTCAGTGGATCTGCAGTTCTTGTCATGGAAAATGGCTTTCCTGATTGCCATTACATCAGCCAAAAGGGTTTCAGAACTTCAGGCGTTACTGGTCAAACCTCCTTATATGATGTTTCATAAGGACATGGTGTCTGTGTGCACTAACCCCTCTTTCCTTCCCAAAGTGGCTTCAGAATCGAACATTAATCAGGTAATTAATCTCCCTGTTTTCTTTCTGAATTTTCAGAATAAGGGAGAGTACAAATTGCACTTGTTAGATGTTCTTAGACAGTTGCGCTTTTATTTGCATAGGACTAAATCTTTCTGTAAGTCTGATCAACTGTCTGTTTCCTATTCTAAGCCCTTTTTAGGGATAACCTGTATCAAAGGTCACCATTGCTCATTGGATTTCTCAGTGTATTATTCTGATGTATTCAGCTAGATGTTTACCCCCCACCAGAACATGTTATGGCGTATTCAACTATATCTATGGCTACTTCAGCTGCCTTCTGGTCCAGAGTTTCATTGGATGACATTTGCTCTGCGGCTACTTGGACATTTTCACATACATTGATTTCGCACTACAAGTCGGACATTCTAGCCAGGAACAGGGCGTCCTTTGCCTCTGCCGTGCTTTGGAATATCCTTCCATGAGGGCCTCCCAAGTGTTTGGTAGCTGGGGATCCTATCCCACAGGTTGAAGAACAAATAAAGACAGCAACTTCAGATAAAGAAGTTATGTACTCACTATAACATTCCATCTGAGTTGCTTTTTATTTGTCTTCAGCCAATCCCTCCCTCCTTCCCCCTGCCTTACGTGGGCTGCGTGGTGGTCTGGTCAGAAGAGATATAGTCACCACGTTAGCATACCTTTGTTATCCTCTTCATACTTCTGGAGAGCTGTTGTTATCTGATAAGGTTTTGGGTCCGGTTGGGATGCTATGAATAGCAGCAAACTTGATCTGAAAGGAGGAGGGAGATATGGGCATTATGGGTAGGAGAGGAGGTTGGAGCTTGGATCAGATGCTGGAAATGCTTCTGAGTCGAATCCATCCTGGATCCGAGTACCCACAGGTTAAAGACAAGTGAAGAGCAACAACTTAGATGGACCGTTGTGGTAAGTACATAACATCTTTATTTCTTCTGGTGTCTACACCGTCTGTAATCTGGAATTTGCGCATCTGTTTTCACTCACGTTTAATGCAAAAAGGGGTAGAGGAAAGCGAGCACTCCTATGTGGTCCCTCTAGCCAAATAAAACCTCTATGAGAGACCCCCCCTCAATCCTTTTTTTGTTACAGAACCTGCATATATTCTTTAGATAAATGAGTCAGATTTTTTTTGAAAGCCAAATCTAGCCATTGCTCTACCAGTGTGTTCCCCAGCAAGACTTTTCAAAGACCTTTTCTTCGTATAGGCTTATCAGTAATAAGGGTGACTAGTGTTGAATGGAGTATCTTGGGTCCCCAGCAGTTTTCAAGCCATGTGTCTCACCTTCTCACTTTTTTGGGTGAGGGAACATGCATAAATGCACATATTCATTTGGATTTATCAAACTGCTATCTTTACAGTCTACCAATGTCCATACTGATCAGTTATAGCCACTTGAGTGTATAAACTTCAAATATCAAATTAAGATAAAGTAATGGTTTGATAAAGGTGTTTCTTGCTTAAAAAAATAAAAAAGATAAAGCAGTGCCATGGTTAAGTATTCCAACCTACTTTGCAAAAATACATGCTAGTTATGCAAAGCCAGATTAATGATTGTTTAACTTTATCATGGCAGCAGGATAAACCATTCTAATTCACAGACTCCCCTCATAGTCAGCAGTCATAGTCCCATGTTGACCGTATACACCTCCAATGTCTGATTGTGGTAAAAATTGTTATTCCGACTGGGTGGTTAACCTATTTTGAGCTGAAGCCCGGGGGGAAATCCCCAAGTTACATTCAATCCATAGCAAGTTTAAAATACAGACATTTATCTTCAGAATTATACTAAACATTGAACACACAGGGGAAAAGAATCACAGGTTAAAATACAATGCATGTTGTACATCCAAAGAAAAATTCACATTTAGTACATAGTATAAGAGCAATACAAGTTTAGTAATTATTGATGCAGTTGTGTTTTGGGTTTATTAAAACTTATTTCAGATAAAATAGAACATTAGTCCTGCAAAGCCAGAGTGTTCCTATTGTAATTTAATTTCATCCACAGACACCCCACACCCCCAGCAGTTATAACCACTTTGCCATGTGTACCTTGTCTAGTTGTGCTAAAAATACTTCTCAGCCTCTTAGAGCAAAAATTAGGATAATGCCAAACTAAAAATGGGCAAAGTCCCAGAATGGGTATATATTTAAATATTGCTGTTAATAAAGTTGGTAGGTTAAAAATTTTTGCATTGGCATGCATTTTCTGAAGAAAAGTGAAGTTTGTAACTCAAATAGTTGTCATTATGTAGTGACAGCTGTGAGTAAATATTCCAATTTGTTTCACACAAATGCACATTATCCATTAATGTCAGACTTTAAACTGAGCAAATAAAGAAGGCAAGTTGTTTTCATCCACATCATAGTTAGCTAACCCCAAGAACATGGAGAATGAATATCCCAATTTGTTTCACAGTAATGCTGGATTGTAATCTTAGGAAATGACGATGGCAAGTTACTATCATCCACAGCAAATATTCCATGTTTATTTCATAGAAATGTGCAATAGCCTTTAATGCCAAGAATTAAACTGAGCAAATGAAGAGTGCAGGTTACTTCCATCCAGACCACAACTAGCCCTCCATCTAGTTGTCTGCTAGCATAGTAAAAAGAGAGAAAAAGTAAATATTCCAGTTTGTTGCACATGTGAGCACTATCTCTTAATACTAGACTTTAAAGGGAACAACTACAGCAGGGAGAGCCACCCCTATAGGCGTATATATAAAAATAGAATATATATTCATTTATTTCACACAAATCTTGATGATTGGATGGGAGATAGGAAATTCACCCCGGGGATCACTTCTGTGGCTCTGCTTGACAGGAGCACAGGAAAATAATTTTCTTGGGTGGCAAAAGCCAGGGTACCGTTTGGCTAGGCTTATATAGGCCCTAGGGCCAATAGCCTAGTACCTACCTATGAAACCTGTAAATATACAGAATTCTGTAATACCTGGGTTTAAACTGATCAAATGAAAAGGGCAAGATATGTTCATCTGCAGCACAGGTAGCTACCCCAATACATTTTTTCAAATCATAAACAGCATTGCCCACATTTCTGTGGGGAAACAACCATGGGATGTGTTTCTGCTGCCCAACCACAGACATACCTTGTGCAACTATAAATTAACTGGCATTTACTCTGTTTTAATTTAAGTCACAGTTGGCAACAACCTCTTAAAATGATAGAATTCAGATCTCAGAACAGGAGGTGTATGTAGTCTAATGATGGGAAAGTGGGAATAAATTTATTATACGTTTAATATTACCACAGTTTGTCAGCAAAAATTGTGAATGTAGAAAAATAATTTGCAAAGAGAGGGAGAAATGTTTGTGGGCAGTCCCAGTTTGCTTTTACTTGAGTATAGTAACATTTATAGGTAAGGCTATTTAAAGTTCACAGCCGTTTTATATTCATACTTGAAGGAGTAAATAAAACTTAATGAAGTCAAACAGCTGCAGTATCAAATAACCTTGGTCGACTTCTTTAAAACAGTCACCAAAGCTATGAGGGAAGACCGTGCACACCGCCTGCCTTGATCTAGCCAAAGCCTTTGATACTATTTCCCACTTGTAACCACAAAAATAGAGCCAAAAGAAGTGTAAAAAGTCACTAAAAAACAACAAAATACACTGCTGTAGCCGGATACACACAAATCTTCCAGTTTATTGTAAAACACAATCCACTATTTCCCACTCAGGCATAATACATAAACTCTCCCAGCTTGGCATCAACCCCCATGTTACCAGATGGGTAGCTAACTCAGTCAAAATAGGGGAAGCCACCTCTATTAGTAGACCTGTAATGAGCAGTGTACCCCAAGGATCAATCTTGGGGCCTCTTCTGTTTGAGATGTACTTCTCTGAGGTATAAGCTAAAACCAGTGATCTGTGGCTGACTTAAGTTTGCAGATGACTGCAAGCTGGGCACTGTCTTAAATTCACCTAGTGATGTGAACATCCTCCAAAAGGGCCTTACCCAAACTAATGACTAGTGCCGGTTGCATGGCCTCAAACTGAATGCCAAGAAATTCATCATTATCCCCTTTGGGGAAAATGACATCCCCCCCTAATTACCACATTAATAATGTACTAAGCTTGCAGTCTTGTGAGAGACTTGAGCATCCAGGTTGATAGCAACCTGACTTTTGACCACCACGTTGCCTCTGTTGTATGGAAGGCTTTCTACATGACCCACCTCATAAATAAGGGTATTTCATCCAAGAACAAGGAGGTCATAATATTCCTGTACTTCTCCCTTATCAGATCCATTATCGAGTACATTGCCAAGCACATGCAGCAGCTAGAGAGACCACATCCAGGGTCTAAGACATCTATCCTCTACAGGTAGGCTAAAAGCCCTCTCTCTACTCAGTCACATACAGACCACTCAGAGGTGACCTGTGTCTGGCATACAAGGCCATATCAGACCCAACCTTGATGGAGTTGCTGCATATCTGTAAGTCAACCTCCACTTGCACAACTTGCATGCAAGGCCTCAACCTGGTCTGTGACATTAATAGAACTTGTTGATGGAATAGATTTGTGTCTCAAAGACTCCCCCATCTGTGGAATAGACTCCCTCTCTATGTCAATCAGAGTACCTCACTAGCCCTCTTTATGAGGAACCCAGACAGCTGGATGGGAAACAGAAAATACACCCCTGGGATCCCACCTGTGTCCCTTCTGGACAAGGGAAACGGGTGCTGACTTTGTGGGAACATGGTGAAAATTCTTGACTGGGTTTGTAAGGGCTTCTGGGCCAGTAGCCTAGTATTGTCCTATGAACCTGTATGTATTAGTGAACACATTACACCCTTCCAGTGTTTCTGCTTATTCTGAAAAAGATGCTGACTAAGCATGAGAAGACTTTAGGAAAGGAGGTGAAATTTATTAGTGTTACCTGAGGGTTTGGTATGGCATGCTCCACATGCTTTACATGCCTGCAGTAAACAGTTCTGTTATCAGGCAGTTTCGTTGCAGTCTCCAGAAAGCAGTGATCATGTCAAATTTTATTCCAACGACTGTTAACATTTCTTCATATTGATCACTTCTGCAGTAGCCTAAGGTATATGAGTTTTATCATGCATAGGATATAACAGTCAGCCACCTTCCAAAGTTTCAGGGCACCTTCCAAGCCAGCTTGAATGGAGCTGACGAAAAGGCAGGTTTGGGCACCAAGCCTTTTAGAGCTTTCTTGCTGCTGAAGTGATTGCTTCTCTACAGGGTTCCAAGGATTGATGGTCAGCTAATGCTATCCCGTTGCTCATAGGTTCATAGGTAAGTACTAGGTTATCTGCCCAAGGGCATTTATAAGCCTAGCCAGAATGTGTTGGCTTTCGCCACTCCCTTAGATTAGTTCCCTGTGCCTCTTTCCAGCATAGCCATTAGTTCCCTGTGCCTCTGTCCAGCAGAGCCATTAGTTCCCTGCGCCACTGTCCAGCAGAGCCAGTGCAGTGATCCCCGGGGTAAATTTTCTGTTTCCCATCCACCCGTCAAGGTTTCTCTTGAAGAGTGTTAGTGAGGGGATCTGCCTGATGTATATTGGAATCCTGTTCCAAAGCATGGGGATGTCTCTGGGAAAGGAATCTATCCCTCCAGCATGTCCTATTTATCATTGTGGTGAGGTTTATATCTCTAGAGCGTGTGGCTCTCTGGGATTTGTTTTTTTTTTTTTTTAGGTGGAGCATGTCCATCAATTCTGGGTTGGACATGGCCTTGTATGTCAGGCAGAGATCACCTCCGAGTAAGCGGTATGCAACTGAGTACAGCTGGAGTTTCTTGAGTCAGGCTGCATAGGGCATCTGTTTGAGGCCAGTAATCCTCTTGGTGAGGTACTTCTGTGGCCTTTCCAGCTGTTGCAGGTGTCTTGTAAGGTACATCCCAAATGGGGCGTTGTATTCTGTGATGGGTCTAATGAGTGATGAGTAGAGAGGCACAATAACCTCTTTTGTTCTTGATGCGAACCCTTTTGTGATTAGGTGGGCCACATAGAAGGATTTTCTAACCATCTTGGCAATATGATTATTAAAGGAGAGATCACTATCTACTTGGGTCCCCAGAACCCTTATTACATTTTCTGTATTTAGGGGACTACCACCTATGTGGTAGTTCGTGGGTATTTTGTTTTTTCCAAAGGGGATGACTATGCACTTTTTGGCATTTAGCTTGAGGCCATGATTTTGACACCAGGTATCCGTCTCAGTGAGACCCATCTGAAGGGTGTCTGTATCAGCCTGAGAATCAGTTATGGCCCCTAGTTTGCAGTCATCTGCGAACTTGGTCAGCCATAGTCCTCTTATACTTGCCTGTACCTCTGAGAAGTATATACCGAACAGGACGGGTCCCAGGACTGAGCCCTGGGGGATGCCACTTGTAACCAGTTTAGAGTCAGACGTAGAGCCTGCAACTCTCACCATGTGGGTTCTATCCATGAGCCAGTTGGCAACCCATCTCGTGACATAGGGGTTTATGTTCAAGCTGGTGAGCTTGTCTATAATACTAGATTGGGGAATGGTGTCAAAAGCCTTTGCGAGGTCTAGGTAGGCTGTGTGGACCTCCTTTCCCTCGTATAATGCCTTGGTAACCGTCTCAAAGAAGTCCACCAGGTTTAGGAGGCATGATCTGCCCTTAACAAAACCAAACTGGGTAGGGTCCAAGGTTTGTAGGTTCCCAATGTCTCTGTTAATGAGTTCCATGATGATGCATTCCATAGCCTTGTAGACCAGGCTAGTCAGGCTTATAGGGCGATAGTTCCCGGTGTCCGTTGTGGCTTCACCTTTGTGGAGCGGGATAACTGTTGCTGTGCACCACTCTATGGGTATGTAGCCTGTAGAGAGGCTGAGTTTGAACAGTGTGTTTAGGTGAGGGGTTAGTTCATTTTTGAGCTCTTGTAAGACACAGCCTGGGACCCCGTTCAGTCCCATTGAAGCTGTGTTTTTGGCTTCGATAGGGCTGTTTTAACCTGTGCATCGGTGCTTGATGGGGCCCTACATTCTTCTGATATGTTATGGGCCCTTTAGGGGGTGAAGTTTGCACTAAACCTGTCTGCCAGAATGTTTGCAAAATCAGTCGGTTCAGTGTATTTTGTGCCATTCTGCACTAACTCAGCGCAGATCTGACAGTTTCCACTTAGGTTCTTGACATAGCTAAAGAACGCTTTGTGGTTATCTTTGGAGTCATTGGCAATTTTTCTTTCAAAACTAGCCGTGGATGATTTAATGAGGGATCATAATTTCTTGCTGATACTGATCAGGGATGTCTTTCCTTCTTGGGAATTTACTATTTTCTGTACTAGTTTCCTCCTCCTGTTGTATAGCTTGTTTATGGCAGGGGTCCACCAGACTGGTTTCCTTTTCTAGGAGGAGTGAGTCTTGGTTTTACTTGGGATAGCACGATTCATGCATTCCTCCCTTGTAAAGGTTTCAGCAGCTTGGACAGCATTGTCCTTTAGCATGGGGGCTGTGAACCTTTCCACCTCCGTCTTAAGTAACGTGAAGTTTGCTTTTGATAAGTTTTTCATGGTGGTTTCCTTGATTGGGGGTGGGGGCAGGGTGTGGATATCCAGAGTGATTAGTCTATGGTCTGATCTAACCAGCGAGGGGTTGACCTCCGGTGTGGAACACCGGTTGCCCTTGTTGGTGATGACCAGGTCCAATATGTTGTTCCCTTTGGTGGGGGTGTTGACCAGTTGATCCAGGGCGTTCGAGTTTATAAATTCTAGGAAGCGGTGGGCAAGGGAGTTAGTACTTGAGTAGTTCTCCCAGTTTATGTTTGGGTAATTGAAATCACCCAGTATTAAGGTGTTTGGTAGGACCTTCATATTTCCCAGTGTCTCCAGAAATGTGGAATGGGGGTCCTGGGCCATGGTGGGTGATATGTAGCAAGCTACAATTTAGATTGCAGTTTTGCCCATTGTTAGTTGCACATGGATGATCTCTGATGCATTGTGCTGCGCCACTAACCTGGAGGTGTGGGTATCCTTGATGAATATGGATACACCCCCGCCTTTTGTCTTTCGGTCCTGGTTCTGTGGCCGAAAGGTATGGTATGAGTTATAGCCTAGTAGTGCTGGGTGCTCTCAGGAGCCTTAAACCAGGTTTCTGTTACTGCACAGATGTCGATGTTGTACATACTGAGGAGTGCCTCGAGTGTGTGCATTTTGAGGTTTAGACTTCTGGCGTTGAGTAGCATTACCCTCAGTTTTTGGTTACTTGTACTATTTATGGTGGTGGGTTTGTCTTTTGAGCCTTGCCTAAAAAAGGCACTATGGGGGCGGCAAGAGCCTTGGTCAGTATTCGAAAGCCCAAGGGTGACAGGTGCAAGCCATCTCTTGCGAAGCAACGTGGCTTGTCGAGCATGTCATCCCAGGCGGACAGATACTGGATCCCCTTTGAATGGCACCAGAAACTTAGCCAATTGTTGAAAGTGATCATTTTTCTTTATACTGTGGCATCATTCTTGGTGAGGGCAGGATGCTACTCAGGGTCATACTGGCCTGGGCTACATGATCAGAGAGCTCTTCCATGTCTCTTTTCATGTAGTCCAGGGAGGTACGTCTCAGGTCATTTACACCAACATGGACAATGACAGAGTTGTATTTGTACTTGTTCTGGAGTGACCGGACTGCTTGTGTTATGTGGTGGATCCTGGCACCTGACAGGCAGTTAACTGTAACCTTCTCCTTGTCCAGCCTAGTTAGTGGGACATCAGTATGCCTGACTATAGAGTTGCCTATTACTAGTGTGTTGGGTATGTTATTTTGCGTTGAGGGCTGTGATTGTGTGGCACACTGATTATGTGACGTATGTGTTTCATGGTTGCTGATGGGGTGTGGAGGTTGCTTGGATGTCTGCTTTGGAGGTTTCTGTTGCTTTTGCAGATTTTTATTTAGAGCCTCCGAGTATGTTTTCATGTATTCATGTGTGTTATTCGCCAGTGTTGGTTTATTAGGTGTATGTGAGACTGGTGGTGTGTTGCAAGTATTACCCTTCTCCTCTTGACTGTAATTTCCAGTCTTGGGTTGAGAGTGCTTTGCCTCCAGTTTGGCTGTGGAGTTTTTGTTGGGAGATAAGTTCCTTTTTGGGAGGGGGGGCTTCCACATTAAGTTTTTGTTGTTAAAAGTAGTTTGCTACCAGAAACAACTATTTTAAAGGTATGGAAAAGTATTTTTGACTGTCTTGTTACTTTTAAACAGAAGTTCACTTTTTTTACTTTTGTGGAAAAAAAGGTATTAAAAGTTGTTAAAAATGATTTTCTCTGAGAATAAACTCTGTATTCCATGTTGTCTTTCCATCTGACTTAATAGATGGGTTATGAGATCCAACTGGATCTAATATATGCATCTTTTCCATCTCTCTGATCCAGGGCTCAGACTCCTCTCCTACCTGTAATTCCTTCCTGTCCTTACAATACCTCAGATCTTGTTTGCCGCCTATTTGGTTTGAACATGATTTTAAGCGTAGTGCTCTACTTAGCAGAGAAGTGCTTTTTTTCTGCAGCTTTTTCAGTGGAGTTTTATGGAGATATCTTTAGTCTGTTTCTTAGACTTGCTGCTCATTTTCACTTGTTAATTTTGTAAACTTAGTGAGTTTGCAGGAGTTTCTTCCCGTCCATTTTCCTCCTCTCTACCTTACGAAAAAAAAAAAGAGTTTAATAGCTATATCTTGAACTTTGTTTTACCCAGTCTTTGGTGTGTGATAAAAGTTGGGATCTCTAATTCTTTCTTCCAAGTGGTACTAGTGTGACTCTCATAATGAGTGACAAGGTTTCTGGTTTGAAAAAGTGCATTGCTTGCAGGCACAAGATCCTTCCCCAGGACCCCCATGTGTTGTGCATTTAGGGGTAGACTACCTTGATACTAATTGTGAGTCCTGAACCTCCTTCAGGGCCAGGGGACTTACTGAGTGCGGGAACTAGTTGGTTCTTAATGGTCTTCTCCCTGCTCCAGTGAGGGAATCGACCCCCTTCTTAAACTGCTTAGCTTCACGTTCAGCTGAGAAGGTAGGAGATAACTCTAGGTATACTAAGGAGAAAGGAAAAGAAAAACAGAGTGGTAGAAAACTGATAAAGGCAGGACTCCGAAGATATCATTGAACCTGTCATGTCCTACCATCCTGGCTCTAAAATGCTGAGACAGTCAGATCTAGTGACCATTCAGGAACTGATTTGCATCAAGTAACCCTCTCCTACTTAGTAGATTTTCTATGGAGCTGCCCCATCCTCGCCTCTGTTCTCCCATGTTATAGGAAAGGTCTTCTTACTAGCCTTTTGGGCCACCTTCTACGGCCTCCTCTTTCAGGTCCTTTCAGTTATTGAGAAGCCTATCACAAGCCAACATTGACTGAATGATGCATAAGTTTCTGAGGGCAGCATCTTCCGGGGGGGGGGGGGTACAGGCCAGGCCCAGATGAGCCCTTTTTTAATATCTCCTTCTCTGGTCCATCTTTTGAATCTGATGTCTATAGTGCTGAATGTTGCATTCTGCCTGACTTGGCTTTGACTCCAGAAGTTTACCTTACCTTGCCAGTTCAACTCTGGCGTCAGATTTCGAGGAGTCTTGGAGCTGTCAGGTCAAGTCCAAGGTTTGGATTTGGGTCTGAGATTATCGAAGCCGTCCTTGCCTTCAGCTGCTTTAACCTTAGACTGGCTCTGGTGTTAGCTTTGGAGCCAAGTTGATTTGGACCCTTCTCTTCCTCAGCACTGGTTTTGACTTCAGCTGTCTAGGCCTTTGAAAGGGTGCTCTCTAGGTTAAGAGAAGAGGTCTCTCACATAAACTTGTCACTGTCCCAAGCCCCTGTGGATTCTGCTGCTCTTTTTGGTCATTCTGACAGAGACAGCTAGCCTCAGTTAGTGTCAAGGAATCGAGCCTGGAGAGTTCCCCTTCCAGTGCTGACCTGTCTTAGCAACCTCCCACCAGGGAGAGGCATAGGAAATGTCCTTGCAAAAGGAGACATTTGGATTCTCCTCAGGGATCACTTACTGAAGATACAGACTTTAAGAAAGGGGGGGGTCCCCAATATCTCCCTTAGAAGATGTCTCATTTGGAGACATCCTTGAATCGATAAAACAGTGAAGGGGTTGATCCATCGAAGCCCCTTCCCAAGAGGAGTTGATATTCCTTGAGGCTTCCTGGATGGTCCTGACAGCTGATGAGCTCGTTGATCTGATTACTCAGTGGTCTTGGAAATGCCAATATGGTGGAGCTTATTCCCAGAAAGCTTGACCAGATCTTTGTATCGCCTAGGAATAGGCTATATTGGATCAAGGTCCTGCTGTAGATGTGGCAATGGCTGTGGCAGCAATGAAAAAGGAGCTCTTTGAAGATAACACCTCTGTCCATTCCCCTAACAGGGAATCTAGGGCATTGGACAGATTCAGAAAACAGGCTTATGCTTTTGATACATTTGCCTTACAGGCGC
Source organism: Protopterus annectens (assembly GCF_019279795.1). NCBI lineage: Eukaryota > Metazoa > Chordata > Ceratodontiformes > Protopteridae > Protopterus > Protopterus annectens. The sequence continues at coordinate 172,162,087 of NC_056735.1, read as the reverse complement.
TGAATTACCTAGCCTGTATGCCAGATTCCCAGAGATACTTGACCAAGGAGCTTTCCAAGTCTGTCTCTAGTAATCTGCTTACCAATGTGAAGACTGTTGTACCATAGCTAACCACCCTTCAGTCAATGGCTGACGTGTCCATGAGACTGCTTTCCAGTGCAGCTGGTAGCACATTGAAAGCTGAAGGCACTGGCTTTGCTATTGGCCAGTAGAACCTAAGTGCATCTCTTTGACTTTGCGAAGAAGTTTAAGACTCCCTTTGGTAGTTCCACACTGTTCAGAGCAGGAGTCAACTAAACTTTTACAAGATGTGAACAGGTGGGCAAAACCCTGTCTGCCATAGGCATCTGTTTTTCTAGTCCCCCAAAAGACTTTCTTCCAGAACCAAAAATATGGAAAGAAGTTATGATTCCGTAAATCCCATAATTTTGCCTACAACTCTTCTGGCTACAGATCCCCATTGAAGTAGAGGGGGGACCAGTTTCAATGGAGGTTGTCCCCAGGGCAGAGGCAGACCACATAATTAAGGGTTTTGAGGTTCTTTTACCAAGAACCCATTCCAGCTCTCCTGAAGGGTTGCCTGACTGCCACACACTGAAGGTAGCTGGGGGGGGCACTTGTCTCTGCACCATCATATATGGATAGCCATCACTTAAAATTCTTTGGTTCAGAAGATTATTACCAGAGGCTATGTTATTCTCTTTGCTTTCCCCCCCAAAATAAGAGGAATATTCTTGACATTGCTACCAGTCAGAAGAATTTGGTCACAGCAAAAACTTCAAAGCTGCTAGAAAAGCTAGTCCTACAAGAAGGTTCTACCAGACCAGCAAGGATTTGGAATCTATTCATAGGTTCATAGGTGCGTACTAGGCTAATGGCCCTGGAGCCTTTACAAGCCTAGCCCATAGGATTACCCTGGTATCGTGCCACCTGACCTTAGTTCCCGGTGCCTCTGTCGAGTAGAGCCACTGGAGTGATCTCTGGGGTGAATTTTCTATTTCCCATCCAGTCATCAAGATTTCTCTTAAAGAGGGCCGGTGAGGTGCTCTGTTTGACATGTAAGGGAAGTCTATTTCATAGCATGGGCAATCTCTGGGTTATGAACCTGTCCCTCCAGCTTGTTCTGTTGATTGTGGTGTTGAGGTTGAAGTCTCTGGAGCGTGTGGTCCTCAAGATTCGTTTTGGTTCTAAAAAAATCAGGGACCTCAGCCTTCTCGATCTGTTTGTAAAACACACAGTGTTCCGGATGGGCATGGTCATAGTTTGATCCATTCTGCATCTTCAGAAGAATGATGAGTGGATGTTGAAAGTAGACCTTCAGGATGCCCATTATCACATCAAGATAGCAAAGCATTCCATTAGGTTTCTCCATTTTCGGCTGGGAACAAGTCATTTTTAGTTCAGAGCACTGGCCTTTGGTCTCACCAAACCCCCCCAGGATGTTCAAGTGCACGACAGTGATGGCAGCATAAAAGACTGTATGGGTACTGGGTGTTCCCTTATTTAGAAGACTGTGGCTTGTCACTGCTCCCACCAAGGATCTACTTATTCAGTCCTGGGACTTCTTGCTCCAATTCTCTCACCCACTAGGGATTACAGTAAACCTAAAGAAAAGCCAACTAACACATGATGAAATTCATAGGGTACCACCTGGTCACAACATCTCAAATTGCCAGATGTCTGGAATCGAGTACTCTTCCTGCATCACCAAACATCCAAGGTCGGCTTTATCTGAAATCCCCCAGCAAGATTTAGACTACTGGCATCAAAGGCCACTTCGATTGCTGTAGTTTCCCAGACCAGATTCTGTATGAAGGTGCTGCAGTGGACCCTTTCTGTCCAGTGTTCCATGTTTTACCAACCCATGCATTTCACAGTTCATCCAGCATCAGTATGCAGACATGACATCCACTAGTGGTTGAGTTCATCACTAGTGGCTTTGGATCAACTGTTCATCTTTTCATTCATGAAAGACGTTTTGTCCAGGGACACCTCCCTTCTGGAGAGGGCATTTTGAAGGAATAACAGTCCAAGGCAGATCGATAACTTCAGGGTCCAAACTTCACATCAGTGTCTTGGAAAATAGGGCAGTTGCCCAAGGGTTGCAGACCTTTCAGAATTCCCTTCCCGAGGTTGTGTTATTGTACAGACATACAACATGACTGTGGTCTGTTGCAAGCAAGAGGAAACCTATTCCTACCCACTATGTTGAGAAGCCATAAGGCTTTTTCAGGGCAATGTTTTCCCAGTACTTTCTAGTGGCAACACACATCCTGGGGAGTTTGTGTTTGAGGACACTCTGAACAGATTTATTCTTTTGACTCACAAGTGATCCCTCAACCAGTTAGTGACAACCATGATTTTCAGTTGTTGGGTCCAGCAATATTGCGACCTTTTCGCATCCCATCTGAACATGAAATGCAGCAGCTACTTTGCCTGATCCCCAGGAGTTTGTCACCAAGGGATGCTGGGATTTATACTTGATCCCTGGGTCTCCTATACTCTTTCCCACCTTCTTCCCCCATAATAAACTGGCTATGTCAATGTATCAAGCCTGGCTAACTCTCTCTACAATGTGTAAAAAATCTGTTAACCAGTTTACTGTGTAATTTAATTTAATCCTGACTTGTGCTCAGGATTAACTGTAACCTGCTCAGGATTAACTGTAACCTGTGGAACTTGTTTAACTTGCTTACTTATGTAATCTCTGTAAATAGTCTGTTTGTAATATGTAATGCTGGTATTATGTAATGCTGTATCTGCTTACCCTTGGAGCTTTTCTCCCTGGGCCTCCGCTGAAAATGGACATGCATCCAGTCGGACTATCCTGGTCAACAAATGTAAAATAAAATAAATAAAAATAAAGTTCCTTCAGAAAGCTATTTGGTGCAGGGCAACTGTGGTACTCATTGCTCCCTTTTGCCCTCTTCCGGTTTGGTTCCCTTTGTGATGATGTGAAGTATTGCCAGCTATGCCAGGAGAAGTATGGCAGTGTAACATATGCCATCATAGCTTGCATGAGTTTTGTAAAGAATTATGTCATTTGTATGTTAAGCTTATTTGTACAGATGCTTGTATTGAAAAATGTACTGGTAAAGCTGCTTGTGTTAAGTATATACCAACAATGGGTCCTGCTGGACAGAAAAGAAATACACCTGTATGTCAGTCTGTATTGTAACTGTTGAAATGAATATATTGTTACAGGGGATACTGGAAGAGAAGAGGTTAATCTCAGTCCAGTTAACTTTGAAAAATAGTCTGAAATTAAATTACCTGATTTAGGCCATACAGATTATATTTTACAGCTCTGATTGCAGCCAGAGACAAAATGTCTGTGAAAACCAGGACTAGGGATCCTACTGTATTGTCCTTAGTGGTGAACCAATTGCTACCCTGGAAGGGCAGAAGTTTTTGAAATGGTTTCATAGCTTTAGAATGCTGTAACACATCTTAGCAAAGCTGTGTGTGTGTGTGTGTGTGTGTGTGTGTGTGTGTGTGTGAGTATTATGGCACATAACATGCTAGATTCGGTTTCTAGTAAAGGGGGTTGTGTGAGAAACAGAAGTCAGGTGACCAGATGTATGTGATGTCACTCTGCAATCCAGCACTGAAGTGATGTTTTAATACTAGAGACAGAAGTCTCATGGCAGTCTGTTTTTGAAACTTGACAAAGAAGGAAGACCACTCATCAACATCGTTTTGCCTTCTCAAGTAAGTGAACTAGAGAACAATAATTATTTAATCAGTCAGGAAAATGTAGTGAGATTAGTTGAGTATTGTTTTTCTGTATTTGTGTATATCTATCCATTTCTTGTGATTGAAACTCTGGTGTTTATGGTAAATAGATATTTAGTATTTTCATGTTCTTTTTATTTATTATTCACTATATTTAAACTTTTCATTGTGGGCTGTCTTTTAGAGAATATTTTAATCTTTGAGAGTACTTATATTTATTTAGTGACAGACACTGTGGCTGCTCCTGAAAGCCTTGCTGCATTGGTCAAACACTGCCATTTTTATTAGTATTAATTTTACTCAGTATAATTGGGTACCCTTGTAAGAGCCTTAGAGTAGCTGGTTTTGGTGTGTTCTGGTGCCAGTACTATCTTATAGAGTGGACAGAGGGGGCATAGCTAGTAAATCTGTGCCAGACATTCCCAGTGGTGTGTGTGTGTGTGTGCGTGTGTGTGAAAACCAAATCTCAAAGAGCGTGTGTGTCCGCTACTTGGAGCAGGGGCACAAAGCACTGGTTTCACAGACAGGGTGGTGGAGGACTTGGCCTGGAACACTTGGCTGAAGACTCAACTGTACAGCTGTATCACTGGGGAGTCTTATTGGGGGCCTGGAGAAAGAGTGGGAAACTCAGCTCTCTGACTGTGTATGTTCTTTGTGTACTGTTAAGAGAAATTGTGCTTGGTGCTGAGAGCTGCATCTGAAAATACTGTGTTCCAAGTGAACATCCCTCACCAGTGTCAGTGGTGAGGATTCAGGTTCCTTGATTACTGACGTTGAGCAGGGACGTCACACCCCTTCCTTTGGGTTTATTTGAAACACCCTCCCTAGGTGCTGGACTTACTTCCAAGATCTGCTGTCTCAGCTGTCTGGTTAGCCTGAACGGGACTTAGAATCCCTGAACTTAATGGTTCCTCCATTTCCAGTGATAGCTAGAGATGCCAGGTTTTCTGCTGCATTTGTGTACCTTATTTTTACAAAAACACGAGCACCAGAAAGGCCTGCAGAAGCAAATGCAAGAGATTTATTATTTGGACATCATCAAAAGGCTTGAATCCCTTCCCAGCAACTTTACTATCTATTGTGGATTTTTCAGTAGGATTATTTTGAGAAGGTGCTAGTTATTCTGTCATTAAAATGTAGCTAGCAGTTATATCTAACATTAATGTTGTAGAAGACCATAACTCTGTTGCTTCCTTAAAACATTCTATAGCTTTTTTAAGGGAAGGTGCCTCCTCAGGCTTCCTCTGAGGGATTTATTTCCATCTTGGGATATCAAATTATTTCTTCCAACCTTAACTAAACCATCTTTCAAACTAGCAGCTTTGGTAGTACTAAAGTTTCTGTTCTGAAAGACTGTTTTTCTGGTGGCCGTTATGTCAGCTAGGATGGGAGTCTTGAGTTGCAGGCTTTGTCTTGCAAGCCTCCTTATTTGATCATTCATAAGGAATGGGTATATCTCAGAACCAACCCAAATTTTCTAACAGAAGTGGCCTTGAAAGATATCCTTAACTTACCAGTCTTCTTTCTAAATTGTTCTGATAAAGGTGAATGCACTTTGCATTTGCAGGATGTTCACCTCCAACTGAAGTTCTGCTTACATTGTACCAAAGGTTTTGGAAAACAAACTTTTTGTTTCCTTTTCAAGAACTAAATTGGTGGCTGGTATTTCAAAAGTCATGTTGCCCAGGTGGTTTTCTGATAGAATTATTTTTGCATATAAAGAGAGAAAGGTCCATATTTCCCCTCACAAACCAAAAGCGTACTCAACCAGAGCAGTTGCTGCTTTTGCTGGCTACCTTGCCAGCATGTCTTTAGATGACATTTGTGCTGTGGCTACTTGTTCTACTGTTCAGACCTTTGTCTTTCATTACAAGCTGGATAGTGAAGTACAGATCCTGTGCATCCTTTGTCTCCACCATTTTTCAGAATATTTTTCCATGACACCTCCCTGGAGTCCTAGTAGCTGAGGGAAATTTGTCCCATCATTTGAGTCAGACAGAAAAGACAACAATGGATATAAAAGTTATAAACTTAACATAGTGCTAAGTCAGTGTTGACTTCTTCCATCTGGTTCATCTTCCCTCCTTCCAAACCTCTTACCTAAATTGTCATCTCATGGCTCTCCACTGACAGCACTGGACCTGCCCAGACCTTGTTTGATATACAGCATGGAGCTGTCTTCTATGTTGTCATAATTTCTCCTGCTTCCACTTAGTGAATTTTAGTGGGAGGGGATGTAAGATGCAAGCAGGTAATCTTGATTTGAGATATTGTAGGTATAGGAGAGAATTATAGGTAGGGGGAGGATCCTGAGCACTGGTTCAGAGAGCTTTTAAAAGGTGTTAATGTCGAATCAGAAAGCCCATCCTTTGAACCAGATGGATGAAGACAGCATGGATCTAATGCTATGATAAGTAAATAACTTTCATTTATTGTACTTTTTGGTGCTGGGAAAAGTGTTTTTAAGTGTCCTTTACTGTTTTTTTATGGGGTCGGGACTTGTGCAACTTTCCTGGTTTACCAGCTATTGCTTCTAAGCTTCCCCAGCAAACAAGCACTTTCTTCCAGCTTGACCATGGAAAAACTACTAGTCCCATAGTCTGACCTTCTTCGGCCACAATATGAAAAAGAAAAGTAAGCAACGTTTGCTGGCACATTAGGCTAGTAATTTGCCTCAGATGCATGTGGGTGATTCTGTTGTGGCCAAAACTGGTACTTCAGAACACTTATCTTTTTCCTCTGATACCTCTGTTGTCATCCATACAACCACCATAGACCAGGGTAAGTGAAGTCCTCTGCAGCTGTTAGGGTCCACTCAATGGACAATGGAGACATGTTCATGTCTGTTATGGGGAAAGAGGCAGAGAATGTGCTCCTGTTTAGCCAGGATGGTATGCCCATCTCTAGGAAAGCTGTGGCTGGTAATACTAAATCTGTTTGCCTCAACTTTCCAGTCAAAAAATACAGAAAAGTAAACATTTAACTTTTCCTGTGTCTGGACAATTTATTAGGCTTACCTGGGTCTTGTGCAGGCTGTTTATTGATGCTTATTATAAGTTGGTTTCTGGTAAAAGAAAAAAGAGATTTTTCTTTCCATGAAGACGTTCAAGACTGTGAATCTATAGGGGGAATGTGAAGGGACAAATACTGTTTTTTTTTCCCCCTCAGATTTCTGGTTCAAACTCAGAGGAGAGTATGGTATCTAAATCTCCCTGTGAGGTATTCACTTTTTCTGAGACTGTTTCCAGAATGTGGGAGAACACTAAAGATTCTCTGTCCTTCAGAAAATATTATGAGCTGTGACAGCAGGAAGTTCTGGAACCTTCACCCCAGTGCTGTATGCATTGGAGAATGTTTGTCACAGCCTGTGGTTTCCTTAACAACCAGCCTGCCGCACCTAAGAAAGTAGATATTATGTACAGTATTCCTGAGTCTTTCAATTTTTTTATACATTAATCCCACACCTGGCCCAGCAGCTATATCTTTAGTTAATTCTCATCCTGCTTCCTCTGTCAAGGATAATAGACATTAATAAGTTGAGAAAAAGTGCATGTTTCTGCAACTTTGATTTTTAGGATTTTGAGTTGTCAAACTAGTATGTTAAAGTTTATACTGACTAACTTTAAAACTATGAGGAATGTCTTCTCTGCAGATCTGATGCTATCCCATGTCATTATTCATCACGGATGGGTCTTGGATCCGACCTTGAATCTGAGCTAGCAACTGATGGACAAATCCAGAGCTCAAGCACCTCCCATTCCCCTAATCCCCATTTGACCTCTAACCCTCCAGATCTCATTTGCAGTTGAACATGTTGGATGCATCCGAGTTTAGCTGCTTCTTTTTGAGACAAATGCTTAATTTTCTTGCCTTTTTTCCTACTACTACTTGTAAATTAGGATATCTAGTTTAGTTTACCTCCCCTCCTGTAGCGTAGAGTTTAGTCTTCTCTTCTGTTTTTTTTGCATTAATCTCCTTTCCCCTTTCTTAAAAAAAAAAATCCCTTTTCTTTCTTAATGTTTGTGTGAGTGAGTGCTTGTTACGGCTGAGAAACCATCTGGTTTCAAATGATGCTCTTTATGTGATCGGAAGATGCCTTATTCTGACTTGCATGAGGAGTGTCTGTTCTGTTTGGGGAGCGGCCCACATGGAGGTTGAATGTGACATTTGTGCCACATTCAACCCCAGAGCTTTTATGGAGCACCACAACAAATTGCTTCTGAAAGGCTTGGCTCAGGGTGGACTCTCCTGCTAAGCCCTCTCAAGATCCTAAAAAGAGACCCCCCCCCCTCCTTTCAAGAGGTCTACTTCTATCCAGCCTCTGTGGGTATGGATCCCGGCTCTCAGGGCAAGCTCTCTCTAGATCCGATCCAATTGTCTGATCTGTCTGACACACCGTCCAAGCCTTCAGGTCCTGCCAGGCCTTTAGATCAGACAGTATTGTTGGAGCCAATAGTTATAGAGATCTTCCCTTCCAGATCCTCCAGGAAATCATATCTATCGCATTGGAGCTGTTCCCCCTCATGATACCACAGATATTTAGATTCCAAGGCAGGATCCCCAGTAAGGGCTGGCCTTTCATCTGCTTGCTCCAGATCCTCCAGACGTTTATTGTCTTTGGATGTGGATAGGATGATGAAGACTTTCCTCAAGGCCCAAATCGAGTTGGGCTTGTTGTCATCCCTGGCCCAGATGGCCAAGGGGCCTTCCACACTCAGAGGACTCCACTCTCCTCTTCCGATCCATCCAGTTTTAGAGCATCAGGACCTGAGCATTCCAAGTGAGAGGCCGACAGGGCCTGGTATTCCTCCCTTCTCAACTGCATCAGGGTCTCTGGTGGGCTGTGTTCTGTGGCCCTCAAAACAAGCCTTGCCTTGTCCCCGTGAGGTCGGTCTGGGTTATTTGGTGGAGGTTTGGGTCCAGAGCTTTCTGACTGTTCCCTTCCCTTGGGGGCATCGGTATTTGACAGCTCGGGGCCAATATCGTCAGGGAATCTGATCTTGTCAGGGTCCCTTCTCCCTTCCCTGGCGCTCCAACTGTCTTAGAGGGGGAGGGGGATTTGTCCAGTCTGTCAGCCTTCCATGCGGAAGAGAGGACCTTCTCCAGCTTGGCAGTCACCTCTCCTTCATCTCCAGGTCTTTCACAGCCTTTCTTGGCTTTGGGTGGTGAGGCGTCATCATCCTTCCAGGGTCAGTCCTCCCACAAGAGCCTTCAGACAGGCACTTGCCCCACTTGTGGTGCCTGTCTCTTCTGAGTCCTCCCCAGAAGCCACTGTGGAGGCACTCCCTCAGAAGAGAACGTGTAAGAGGAAGCACCTGGACTCTCCCAGAGAGTCTCTCATAGAGGACACAGATTTTGAGAAGGGAGACTGGTCCCCCAGACTTGCGTCTGAGGAAGTGTCCTTTGGGGACATCCTCGAAATTCTCAAGCAAAGAGGTGGTTGGTCTTCCCCCATCCTGTCTTCGGAAGAATCCATCTTCCTGAAGGCCTTTGGGACAGGCCCATCTTCTACCTGGGTGTCCCCCCTGCCAACGAGCTTGTGGAACTCATCGCCGACAGAGCTTGGAAGGAGCTGGGCACAGTGGAACCAGTCCCCAAAAAGGCTGAAGAGTTCCTCAGTCCCCCCAAAGACAAGATGTATTGGAGTAAGTACGTCCCTATTGATGCCATCGTAGTGGTTGCAGCAACCAAGGAGGAGCTGATGGAGTAGAACTTTACAGTTTGTCCCCCAAACAGTGTGTCTCGGGCAATTGACTGCTTTGGAATGCACATGTTTGCCTCAGCCACATTTAGACTGAGAGCATCTAACTACATGGCACATCTCACCGGGCTGCAGAGGGATTTGGTGTCTGAACTCACCACCTCACTTACAGAGTTGCTACCTCCAGAATGTCTTAAACTGGTCTCCTAAGTTGTCCAGTCTGACTTCCCTGGCTAATGCTTCAATGAGGTTGATCTCCAATGTGGTGGAGGCCACCTCTTGAGCAGTTGGTGCAGGCATTGTCATTAGACGGTATGCCCGGCTTTGTCATTGCAGGTTTGTGGAACCCTTCAAGGCGTCTTTCACTAAAACCCCCTTTGATGGCTCAGGCTTGTTTGGTCCTTCCATCAAAGAAACATTGCCCTATAGCGAGCAGGAGGGCAAGACTCTGCAGTGGGAGTCAAGTTCTATACTCCCCAACAATCTTTTTCCAAGACTCAGAAAGGTAGTAAGAAACTTTGGTTCCACAGGACTTGGTCCTCCTTCCAGGATGCTCCCCAAGAATCCCCTTCCACTAGCCGGGGCAGGGGATTCAATGGTAGATGGCATCCCAGAGGCAGAGGGGGTCTGCAGAACCAGGGCTACCAGGAACCTTTCTCGGAGAAGCTCTCTCAGCAGTCCTGAAGTGCAGCCTGACTCTCCTACCATGGAGGCAGTCATGGGATGATTTTCCCCTTCACCCACTAACCTGGATAAGTCTCACCAGAGATCAGTGGGTGTTAAAGATCATTTCCAGGGGTTATTTCATTCCCTTTTTTTCATCTCCCTCCGATTCTAAAATCTCTCCCATACATTCTACCCCAACAAAGGGGTTGGCCTTTCTCGAGGTTTAAGACCTTCTTCAAAAAAGAGTCATCCAAGAGGTCCCAACAGGACAGTGAGGATCCAGAACTTAATCTCGCTTCTTTTTGGTACCAGAAAAGACTGGAGACCTGCATCCCATTCTAGACCTCAGCGAACGGAACCTGTCAGTCAAGAAGTCCAAGTTCTGGATGGTCACTGTTCAATCCATTTTGGTCTTTTGCTCAAGGATGATTGGATGTGCTCAGTGGATTTCAAGGATGTGTATGATCATATCAAAATCATGAGACGCTCCAGGAGACAGCTGCACTTTCGGCTAGGGGCCAATCTTTGCCAGTTCAGAGCCCTGCCCTTTGGACTCACCACAGCCCTAGGGTGTTTACCAAATGTATGGCAGTGGTGGCATCTCATTTCTGGCTGCAAGGATTCCAGGTCTTTCCGTAACTGGATGATTGGCTCCTCACAGCCCCCACGAGACATAACTATCAATGGCCACCAGTTATACCCTTAGTCTCCTTCACCATCTGGGAACAACAGTCAGCTTGCCCAAATCCAGCCTTTCTCCATGCCAAAATTTGGAGTTTATCGGGGTTCAGTTGGACATGATATTGGAGACTGCAGCACTACCCTTATGGGACAGTTCACCTTATTTGGGATCATGTCTCTTGCTTGCTGGTTCTAGAACTTCCATCTGATTCTACAAGAGCTAAGTTCGATGGCAGCTTCCATCCAATAAGTTCCTCTTGCTAGATATCACATGCAGGTTCTACGACCCTGGCAGTTCAGTGGTATGCTCAGATTGACCCCATGTCCATGGTCATCAAGATTTATCAGGTGTGCACCAATCACCTTGCGCGGTGGCTTTAGTCTCAGGACCTAATTCTAAGCAGACCCTTTTGTCTTCACCCGCCCAAGGCCACAGTGACCATGGATGCCTCTCTTTGGGGGGGGGGCATTTTCAGGGCAGGACAGTTAAGGCATGTGGTCCCCCATAGAGACCAAATTGCATGTAAACATCCTAGAGATGAGGGCAGTCCTCCTAACGTTGCAAGCCTTTCAGGGGTGCTTCCCTTTAGGGACCATAGCAATTCAAACAGACAACATGGCTGTGGTCTGGTACATCAACAAGCAAGGGGGGGGGGGCATGGTCTTATCCTCTATGCAGAGAGGCCATGAGAGTGAAGGAGTGGGTGATGTCTTCCAGGCGCTTTCTTCTTGCCCATGAGTGGTCCCTGAATCCGTCAGTGGCACGTCAGATATTCCACCATTGGGGTCAACCATGCTGCGATCTGTTTGCCTCCTCCACCAACCACAAATGCTGCAATTATTTTGTCCTGATCCCTCTGGCGGAGGAGTCACCCAGGGGCAGTCTGATTCACGATTGACCGCCTGGACTCCTCTGTTCTTACCTTCCTACTCCTCTGATTCCCAAGTTCTTACAGAAAGCTTTCTGCCTGAAGACCCCTCTCATCCTTATTGCCCCCTTTTGGCCTGTGCAGGCATGGTTCTCCCTGCTACAGTCTCATCTGAAGTATCTGCCCTGGGTATTGGATCCCATTCCAGATCTCATTTCCCATCCCTCAGGGCTTCCTCTTCCCAATCTCCAGACTCTTTGTTTAATCACATGGTTTCTCCAGTTCTAGTAATCCTTTTGCAGTCCAGGCTTCCTTCCCCCGTGAAGAACAGCATTTTGTCCTCTTAAAAGCCATCTATGAAGAAGGTGTATTCTAGTAAATAGAAAAGCTTTTCTATTTGGGCTAGACAGTGTAATTTGGATCCCTTTTTGGCCTCGATTCCTGATATCTTACTCTTTTTTTCCTCTCTTTTTCAGGATGGGACAAGTTTTTCTACTAACAAGCTTCAGTTAGCGGCCATTTCTAACTTCCACATGAATGAGGAGCCTACCTTTTCTTCTAAATTGTGCAAAGCCTTTCTCAGAGGAGTTTTTCTCCTTAGACTGCCTATTAAAGATCCTTCCCCAGCATGGGATATGACCTTGGTGCTGCAGTCTTTGACACAAAAGCCCTTCGAACTAGCTGCTTCTTGCGATATCAAGTTCCTGTCCTGGAAAACAGTGTTCTTAGTGACCATTACTTCTGCCAAGAGAGTCTCAGAACTGAAGGCTCTAAGCATTAAACCTCCGTTTGTGGTCTTCACAAGGACAGTGTGTCCCTTAGGACAAATCTTGATTGCTTACCTTTGGAGGCAATCGGGGGTCAGCTGTCTCTGCACATCCAGGCCTGGCTTCACATTACAAACGACAATTGTGTTCATCAAATAATATTCATAAGTTAATTCATCCCCTTCGCTCATCCCCCTCCTCAAATCAAAAAAATCCCAGACATGCCACCCAGTCAAAGGAATCAAGCAACTGTAGAAGTACAAAAATTGTCATCCAAATAATCCCTTTAGACCAGCAAGGATTCGGAACTTAAGATTCTTTTTGGTGCCAAAGAAAACAGGGGACTTGAGACATATTCTGGATCTCAGAAGTCTAAACAAGTCAATCAAAAAAAGTGAATTTCAAATGGTCACTCTACAGTCTGTTCTTCCTAGGAATTCCTATTTCTAGGAAAAGACAATTGGATGTGCTCCATAGACTTTCAGGATGCGTACTACCATATAAAAATGGACAGGCACTCCAGAAGGCATCTGCACTTCCAGCTGGAAGCCAGTCATTACTAATTTTGACCCCTGCCCTTTGGACTCACTACAGCCCCCAGAGTGTTTACCAAATCCATGGCAGTGGTTGCGGCTCACTTGAGACATCAAGGATTCAGAGTGTTTCCATATTTAGACTATTGGCTCTTAACCTCCACGACCAAGCATCAACTCTTGAGGGCAACAGAAAATACTATAACCCTTTGTATCTGGGAATTGCCATAAATTATGAAAAATCTGCGCTGGAGCCCCATTACAATCTGACTTTCATAGGAGCATTGTTAGATACAAGACACATGGCAGCAAAACTCCCTCCCGACAGAATTGCTTCGTTGAGAAATCAAAGATTCTTATTCACAAGAAAAGGGCATCCACAAAATTAGTGCTACAAGTCTTGGGCACAGTGGCAGTTTCAATAGTACTACTACCTCTAGCCCGCTTTCATATACAAATCCTGCAGTAGTTGTCAACCCAGTGATCCTTTCTAGAACTACCTATGTCTCACAAGATCCTAATTACCGATGTATATAAAAAAGATCTTCATTTTTGGATTTATTCCGATCAAGTCAGTCAAGGTTGCTCGTTTGTTCTCAATCAGCCCCTAGCCATGGTGACCATGTAAGTCTCTCAGATTATCTGGGGGGGCATTATCTGGGAAGGACAATCTAAGACACCTGGTCCCCCCATGAGGCCCATCTGCATATAAATGTTCTAGAGATGAGAGGCGTGCTTCTAGTGTTGCAAGCCTTTCAAGACTGTCTTCCTGTGGGCACAATAGCAGTTCACTCAGATAAATTGTCGGTAGTCTGGTACGTCAACAAACAGGAAGAACCAGATGTTATCTCCTTTGTTGAGAAGCCCTCCGAGTTTGGCAATGGGTAATATCTTCCAGTCGCTTTCTGATAGCAATGCACATTCTGAGGAAATCCAACGTGATAGCAGACAGGCTCAGCAGGGCAATTCTGATGCCTTAGGAGTGGTCCCTCAAACAAGAAGTTGTGGAAGAGATTTTCCAGAAATGATGTCAGCCTTGCTGCGGTCACTTTGCATCGCCCATAAACAACAAATGCAGTGGCTATTTTACCCTAATCCCCCCTCAGGGGAGTCACTGAGGGATGCATTAGTGCATGATCGACCACTGGGACTTTTATACGCTTATCCTCCAACCCCCTTCATTCCCAAAGTATTACAGAAAGCAAGTATGTTGAAGAGAACAGTCATCCCTCATTGCCCCTTTTGGCTTCAACAGATTTAGTTCCCTTTTCTTTGGCCTCATTTTCAGGAAGATCCATGGATTCTGGACCCTGTTCAGGATCTGGTTTCACATCCGCAAAGGATGTTTTTTCCAGACTTGGAAAATCTAAAATTGACAGCATGGCTGCTCTGATTCCAATGTTAGCCAAGCATCCTCTTTTATTTTCTCCAGTTAGACACATTTTGCTTTCTTTGCATACATTTTCCACAGAGAAACTGTACAGGAAAAAGTGGAAAAGATGTATGTGGGCCACGGGAAATAATGTGGATCCCTTTAATGCCCCGCTACATTGCATTCTGGATTTTCTAGCAAAACTTTTTAACGAAGGTGCTGCTGTAGCTACTTTAAGGATCCAATTAGCTGCTGTTTCCAATTATCATATAGGAGAGAATGGCCCTTCTATCATGTCCCATAGGCTACATAAAACCTTTTTAAAAGTCATTGTTATTTAAATCATCTTATAAAAGTCCTCCCCTCCCCCCCTTGGGATTCAAATTTTGTATTATGTCATTTGATTCATTCACCATTTGAACCTTCAGCAAACTGTGATTTAAAATTCTTGACTTGGAAAACAATTTTTGTTGTGGCTCTTAACTCAGCAAGAAGGGTATCTCGAGTTACAAGCATTATCTGTAAAATCTCCTTATTTGCTTTTTCATTAAAGACTGTTTCATTACGAACTAACCCTTCCTTTCTGCCCAAAGTAGTCTCGGAGACTAATCTCAATCAATCCATTGAACTGCCAGTTTTTCCCCAAATTTCCAAAACAAAGGAGAATATCTGTTAGATGTTCATAGACAATTACATTTTTACTTGCACAGAACAGAGAATTTCAGAAAAACAGATCAGTTGTTTGTTTCCTTTTCTGTCACAAGAAAAGGTTTGCCAGTATCCAAAGTTACCTTGTCAAAATGGCTTTCTGATTGTATCACTTTCATTTATAAATTTCAGAATAAACAGTTGCCTAAACCAGTCAAAGCACATTCTAATAGAGCTGTGGCTACTTCAGCTTTTCTAGCCAGAGAATCTCTAGACAATATTTGAGCAGCAGCCACATGGTCAAACCCCCATACTTTTATTACTCATTACAAAGTAGATTTGGCCTCCAGGGCTAGGGCTTCCTTTGGATCGATGGTTCTGAGGAATATTCTTCCATGAGCCACCCAAGATTCAGGTTCCTAGGGACGCTCGCCCATATATGAGAATAAAGGCGAGATTGAAAACACATAAAGAAGTTATGTACTTACCATAACGTTCCATGTGTGTTGTCCTTCTCCACCTTTATTCTCACAACCCTCCCACCTACCCCCTTCCTAGACTTCTGGAAGAACGGGTGGATATAAAATGAGGTCTTTCTTGGACTCCGTTTGAAATGTTTCTTTGAGTATATTGAATAGTACTGCTTTCTGTCCTTTGCATATAACATATTGCTTCCTTATTGGGCAAACAAGATCTGAGGTAATGGCGAAGTGCATTCTGGGAAGGGTAGAATGCCCAAGAGCTTAGTTGGAGGCCATGAGCTTTTGCATAAGGCCGAGACCGGTCAGATCCAACTCGTATGTGAGAATAAAGGCAGAGATAGACAACACACATGGAATGTTATGGTAAGTACATAACTTTTTTTTGGTAGCAATAACGTCTGCTAGAAGAGTATCTGAAATTCAGTCTTTATCATATAAACCACCTTACCTGATCTTTCATAAGGATCGAGTCTCCTTACAAACAAGTCCCACCTTCCTACCCAAAGTGGTATGAGGGTCTAATATTAATCAGATGATTACTTTGCTCGTATTCTTTCCAAGTTTTTCAAACTGAGATGAATACTGTCTGCATTTGCTAAATGTTCACAGACAATTACGTTTTTACCTTCATAGGACAAAAGACATGAGAAAATCTGACAAACTATTTGTCTCCTTTTCAAGTACTAGTTTTGGTAAACCAGTCAACAAAGTTACTGTAGGCAGATGGTTCAAGGATTGTATTTCATTTATCTGTGACAGAAAGAATATTACCTTACCCAGGCCTGTTAAAGCACAGTCTGCAAGATCTGTCGCTACTTCAGCAGTTTTTCAATCTAGAGCTTCAGTGGATGATATATGTGCAGCAACTACTTGAGCTTCTTCTCCATACATTTATTACTCATTACAAATTAGACTTGGTCTCTAGGGGGAAGTGCATCCTTTGGTTCAGTGGTTATCAGAAATATCCTTCCGTGAATCCACCTAATCCAAGCATACCTCTTAGCCGTACCAAATTCCTCAATAAGTACCGGTTTTGAAGACAAAATATTGGGGTGCCATGAATTCCAGCGTGTCCCCTTTAATTTCCAAATTTCCTGGGTTTTTTTTTTATATTTTTTACTCCTGATGTCATCACGTGCAGGGCGTGCACAATGACGTCAGCTTCTGGCAGACCGGTCTGTGTGTGCTCACTAGACAGCACGTTTCTTCCCCAGCCAGGTAAAAAGATGTATATTTATTTCCTTAACGGATGTTTATGTGGGCGGGAGAAACGTAAGTGTGATTACTTATTTATTTACTAACCAGCTGCAGTCTGAAGGAGAATGTGATTGCATGCAGAAAACAGCATATATTTATTTGCTGATATTCAGTAAAAGTTATAGTTGCAGAAAACCGTTGTCTGTTGATTTGTTGTACACAGTGATTAAGGTTAGTAGTTGCATTAAAAGTTAAATCTTCAAACGGTGTAGTGGCTTTCACTGATAAAGTATACTTCTTGAAGTGTAAATATGTAGTAGGACGTGAATAGGATTCTGTATTTACATTACTTTTTTATTATAAAACCGATGTACTACTATCATTAATAAATCCCTTTTTTTTGCTTTGGAAATGCGTGGCCGTAGGACACCTTTAATAATTATTGTTTTTTGTAGATATGATGTGACAGTTGGGTTGCAGAACTGCTTCTTTGTGATGCGTGTAGTGTTCGAGCAAGAGTCTAAACTAAGGAGGACACTAAACTTGTTACTGTGGTCCTTACTGTCAACAGACTGACAACATGTACATAACATAAGCAAGGATATTTTATGTTTTCCCCACTCATAGTTGTGTTACCATATCAGGAGATGGAGGACCCAATTACTTCATGTAGCTTAAAATTGCTCTGTGCTGTCATACAGCGTTTTTTTTTTTCCACGAACACTCAAACGGATAATGGAAGTAAGGTATTTACTATCCAGCTGCAGGAGAAGATTGATGATTGCGGGCAGAAACAGCATATTTCCTGACTTAACGGCTGTTGACTTTACATAACAGCAGCTTCTTTTCGTAACATGTTTATGTGGACGTGGGAAATGTACGTGTGCACTTACTGATATTTCCTTACTTAAGGACTGCAGGCTTAACTTGAAACAGCATATTTCCTTAATGGCTGTTGACTTTACATAACAGCAGCAGCTTTTCTTAACAGACGTTTATGTGGGCGTGGAAAACGTACTTGTGCGCTTACTTGATATTTCCTTATTTAAGGACTGCAGTCTTAACTTAATAGACGTGGGCAGGAGAAATATACATTTATTTACTGGCTGCAGGAGAATGTGATTGCATTTTATTTATGTAGTGCGATTGCAGGCAGGAGGCTTTACTTAACAGCAGCTTTGTGGCTTTTGTGTTTACTTAATGTCAGCTTCTTCTTTTACGTGATTGCAGACAACAGCAGCTTTTATTTATGTGATTGCAGGAAGCAGCTTCTTCTATGTGATTGTGATTGCAGGCAGCAACTTCTTGTATGTGTTTGCAGCCCGTAGATTGTGGGTGTGTGTGTGTGTGTGTGTAAATGGCACAGTTAGGTGTAACTGCTTGTTAGAGTTACTCGGACTCAAACCCTGTACCTTAGGTACAAGGAGCAAGAGCCTAAATTCTCTACCCATACCACCACCACTTGCGATCTGGAATGTTTGACTCATACTTTTGGTCTGTTCCTTTTAAAATTTGTGGTTTTCTGGCAAATCAGTGAGAACTGAATTCACTAAGTAATGATAGCCATTTAAGTTTCAGTCTTCCCATCTTTCAGGAAATGCATGGTGGTAGCAAAAAACATTTTATTCTAGCAACTTTTCTAAGATTATACAAGCAGTGTTTAAAATGTGTCCCTTGTTTGGGCTTTTGGTCCCACCTCAGTAAATTTTGACTTTTTCCAGACTTCTTGTGCTGCTTTTTCAGGGGGAGAGAAGTTTAGTGCTGCTTATGCCAAGTTGGTTTGTGTTAGTAGTATCACAGGTAGAATACTTGCTTTTGATGCAGAAGGCTGTGGGTTCTACTCCCACAGTATGTAGATGGACTGTTAATACTGTACTGTGTTGTACTTATAAAGGGGGTGGATGCTGCAGTCCTGAGAATGTCGTCTTTGGCGGAGATACCTAGTAACTATGAACCTGTTAGTAGTTTGCCATCCATTCATTATTGTACTATTACTAGCTTATAATTTCTTTAATGTAATACAAGCACTTTATTCCTCAAGAGCAACTGGCACTTTATTTGTAGATGAAACAATGAAATATTAAGTTGTTTGCTGGCAGCAAACTCTTCATTAGTTACAGATCTCTTTAATGTGGAATTATTTTGATGACTTTTACTTCTACAGACATTGTGCATATTTACTAATACTAGCGTATTGTAGAAGTTTGAGTAGTCTTTTATAGGTTCATAGGTGTGTACTAGGCTAATGGCCCTGTGGCCTTTACAAGCCTAGCTATAGGATTACCCTGGCATCGTGCCACCCGACCTTAGTTCCAAGTGCCTCTGTCAAGTAGAGCCACTGCAGTGATCCCCGGAGTGAACTTTCTATTTCCCATCCACTCTTCGAGATTTCTCTTGAAGAGGATCAGCAAGGTGCTCTGCTTGACATGTTTGGTAAGTCTATTCCATGGCAAGGGCAGTCTGTGGGTTATGAACCTGTCCCTCCAGTGCGTTCTGTTGATTGTGGTAATGAGGTTCAGGTCTCTGGAGCGTGTGGTGCAGAGGGATTGGGATTTCTTTAGATGTAGCATTTCTAACAGAGCTAGGTCAGACATGGCTTTGTAAGTCAAGCAGAGATTGCCTCTATGTGGATGATATGAGACAGAGAATACTTGTAGTTTTTTTCCGTATAGGACAAGTGTTTAAGGCCTAGGATCCTTTTTGTGAGTTACTTTTGTGGCCTCTCCAGTTGTTGCAGGTGCCTAGTGAGGTACATGCCAAATGGGGCATTGTACTCGATGATTGGCCTAATGAGAGAAGAGTAGAGGGAGACAACAACCTCTTTCTTCCTGGATGCAAAACCCTTAGTAATGAGATGTGCCACATAGAAGGACGTTCTGACCACAGTGGCAATTTGGTGATCAAAAGAGAGGTTGCTGACAACATGTGTTCCCAGATCTCTCATAACGCTCTCTCTGTTCAGTGGACTACCATCAATGTGGTAATTCATGGGAACCATGCTTTTCCCAAAGGGGATGATGACACATTTCTTGGCATTGAGCTTAAGGCCATGGTTCTGACACCAGTCATTCGTCTCAGTGAGGCCATTCTGTAGGATGCCAACATCACTTGGGGAGTTAATAATAGCTCCCGACTTGCATTCGTCTGCGAACTTTGTCAGCCAGAGTCCCTTCGTGTTTGCCTGGACTTCAGAGAAGTAGATACCAAACAGGAGAGGACCCAGGACCAAACCCTGTGGGACTCTACTCGTGACAAGTCGGCAGTCTGACTTGTAGTCAGCTACTTTCACACTGTTGGTTCTATCTGTGAGCCAGTTTGCAACCCACCTAGTGATATAGGGGTTGTTGCCTAGCTTAGTGAGTTTTTCTATGATTTCTGAGTGGGAATGGTATCAAAGGCCTTGGCCAGATCAAGGTAGGCTGTATGGAACCACCTTGCCTTCATCCACAGCTCTGGTGACTGACTCAAAGAAGTCGACCAAGTTGTGCAGGCATGCACTACCTTTCACAAAACCAAACTGTGTGGGATCCAGAGTTTTGAGATTCCCTGTATCCTTGTTTATTAGGTCCATGATGGAAGCGTTCCATAGCTTTGCACATCAGACTCGTCAGGCTAATGGGGCGATAGTTCTCAGGGTCTGTAGTCACTCCTCCTTTGCGGAGAGGGTTGACTGTAGCAGTGCGCCATTGGGTAGGAACAAAGTCTGAGTTGAGGCTGTGATTGAACAGGGCACACAGGTGAGGTGCCAGTTCACTCTGTAGCTCATGTAGAACACAGCCAGGGATATTGTCAGGTCCCATAGAAGCTGTATTCTTGGCATTGGACAGTGCTATTTTAACCTGTGCAGCATATTAATGGGTGCCTGGCAATCTACCGGTACTGTGATTGATCTATGGGGGGGGGGGTAAAGTTGGCACAGAATCTGTCGGCCAGTATATTGTCAGTATCTGTTGGCTCGGTATAGGAGGTACCATTGTGCAGTAGCTCAGAGCAAATCTGGGTATAGCCGTGGGGGGTAGGGATGTGGATTTCCAAGGTGATTAGTTTGTGGTCGGGTCTAACCAGGGAGGAGTTGACTATTGGTGTATAGCAACGGTTGCCCGTGTTAATGACCAGTTCATGGATGTGGCTACCTCTAGTGGGGGTAAGAACGAGCTGGTCCAGGGCATTAGAATTAATGAATTCCAAGAAACGTTGGGCAAGTGTATTGGTACATGAGTAGTTTTCCCAGTTAATGGAGGGGTAGTTGAAGTTGCCCAGTATGAGAGTGTTAGGTTGGACCCTAATATTCTGCATGGTGCTTAGGAAAGTAGAGTGTGGGTCTTGGGACATGGTTGGGGACCTATAGCAGGCTGCAACCTTAATCGCTGTCTTACCCAGTGTTAGCTGGACCTGAGGTATCTCTGATGCATTATTTTAGGCTACCAGTCTGGAGGTGTGTGCTTCCTTTATGAATATGGAAACACCACCGCCTTTGGAGCTTCGGTCCAAGTTCTGGGACCGAAAGGTGTGGAATGAGCTATAGCCTGGTAGAGCAGGGGCACTTTCTGTTGCCTTGAGCCCGGTCTCTGTTACAGCACAAATGTCAGTGTTCTCCATTTTAAGGAGTGCTTCGAGTGAGTGCATTTTGAGATTTAGACTTCTAGCATTGAGCAGCATGACCCTCGGATTGCATTTGTTTGTAGCTGTTACGGTGGTAATTTGGTCTTTGGAACACTGCCTAAAAAAGGCACTATAGGGGTGGCAAGAGCCTTGGCCAGTATCCGGAAGCCCAGGGGTGACAGATGCAGGCCTTGTCTGGCAAAACATCGAGGTCTGTCGATCCATGTCATCCCAGGCAGACAGATACTGGATCCCCTTAGAATGACACCAGAAACCTAGCCAATTGTTGAAATCAATCATTTTCTGATTGTACTATATCATCATTCTGGGGGATGGTAGGATGCTGCTCAGGGTTAGGGTCATACCTGCCTGGGCTACATAATCCTAGATCTCTTCCATGTCTCATTTCATGTAGTCCAGGGAGGTATGTCTCAGGTCATTCACACTTACATGTACAACGACAGAGTCATATTTGTACCTGTTGTTGAGGGACCTGAGTGCGTGCGTTATGTGAGGGATCCTGGCACCTGACAGGCAGCTTTCTCCTTATTCAACCTAGTGAGTGGGACATCAGTGTGCCTCACTATCTACTCACCTATGACTAGTATGTTGGGCATGCTGTTTTGCTTTAGGGACTTTGGTTGAGTGGCACACTGTTTAGGAGCGTTATTTGTCTTGTGATTAGTGTGGTGTTGTGGTGGTCAAGTGCATTTCTGCCTTGGAGGTCTCTGCTGTTTGGATAGATATTTATTGAGAGCCTCCACGAAGGTGGATGTGTGGTTTGTGTTTTTATGTGAAGGCAGTGCTGGTGTGTGTTCTGGAGGGCTGTGTGTTCCATGTGGTGAGGTGCAAGTGTTGATCTTCTCCTCTTGACCAGCTCTTCTGGTCTTGGCTGCAGAGTGCGTGGCTTCCAATTTGTATATATAAGTGCATCTTTCGCAAGTCTGAGTGTTGGTAGGTAAGAGGAGAGGGTTGTCAGTGTACATGAGGCAGTTACTACATTGCCTCAGGATGCCCAAGTTCACCAGGTTAATAGGAGAAAGCACAGGGAACTGACCTTTAGACATGACTGGAGGGGTGGGCATTATTATTAAGTACTGGAGTTTTCCTTGTAGAACATTTAGTGCTGGTAGCACTTTTGTGTGCTACAATAATTGCTACAATAAGTTTGGTAAAGTGCTAGACTAATAAGCTAGTAAAAGTGCAGAAGAGGAGATAACTAGCAGATTTAATGGAAAATTTGAAGAGCAGACTTTGGCACTGCTCAGAAGCTTACAAACAGTCCTGGATACAGCAAGTCTGATTAGAGATGTTCCAAATTGGGCAGTTTTGTCATTATTGGTTCATGTATTTTGTTTCATTGCTTACTGGAAAAATGTTCAAAACAGTAAATTTAAAACGCGTTCTAACAAGTGTGCTGTATTATACAAGGAATGTAATTTAAAACAGTCAGGAATGTGTATCAAAGTACACATGTATGTTTTGTGTGCAAGGGGCCTATGATTTGAAAACAGCTCAAAGGTAATCTTTATCCGCCACTGGCCAGATGCATTTTCTTTGAATGTGGGTAGCGAAGTTTTAATACCAAGTCTATTTTCATTATGAGACCATATTGCTTTGTTTAGCAGATGTCTATTAGTGTTTGTGTTGTAAAATGAAAATAAAAGTTTAAAATGAAATCCAAGTAATCACCGTAGAAGTAAAGCAGTATGTACATTAGTGTTTTTGGTAAAGGGGGCAAAATATCAAAGTAATGGGACATTGGAATGGCTGCAAGGGGGAGGGCTGTGTATGGGTGGCCCCATTCGACCATGATTTTGTGAGGGGGGAAGGGCAGCAAACTCAGACAGCCCCGGGCGGCACAAATTCAAGCTACGCCACTGATGAGTAGGCCATGAAGAATGACTTTTGGAGGTCCTAGCAAACTGAATATTTTTTTGCCAAGATTAGAATAGTGCCTACTATTAAATTCCCTACTTTTACCACAAAACCCACATACCGCAAGTCACCAAAAACAAAATCCTAAGGTTCATCATCATCTTCCTTCCCAGTGAACGTCATTGCTACACATTAAAAAAAATGATTACCATTTACTTCAGGGTCTTGGCTGGGGCCATATTTTGGTTGTCCTTCAGTTTGCGTTTAAAAGTCAGTATCCCACAATTCCATTGAAGTTGGTGGGGTTACATAATTATATATGCTAATTTTATGGTAATCGTTGTACAGATTTGTACCTATTTTTTCATGGGCCTTTGTCCAGATTTTTGATGTTTCCAAGTTGAGAGGTATGATTCTAAGGTAGCTGAGGACTCTGTCCCATACGTCAAGGATAACATGAAAATTGACATCATCAGATAAAGAAATTCTGTGCTAATCATAATGTTCCATCTGTGTTGTCCATTTTCATTTGTCCACTACTCCCCTCCCTCCAACCCCCAGCCTTTGAAGGTTTTTTGGTGGAACGGGTAATATACTTGGATCTTCTAGTAATCTTTAAGGCATAGCAGATATGGAATATTTTAACTTCACTGAAACAACCATTAGAAGTGGAAAAAATTTGTGCACTACTAGAATTAGTTTTGGAAAATATTTTTTTTGTGTATGGAGATTCCATATACTGGCAGCAGTGGGGAGTAGCTTTGGGCACTCACTGCACTAACAGCTATTCCAATCTAGTTCTCGTAGAATGGGAACGGAAACATCTACTTCACCCAGTAAATCCATGGCACAAAAATGTAATTTATTATGGCCGTTTTGTCGATCTATTTATTTTGTAGGATGGAACCAGAGATGATTATAGCAATAACCCACACCTGGGTGTGGGTAATGCTGGATTTACCCACGGTTGGTGTGGTTTGGTCACGAGGGCGAAGCCTGAGTGGCCAAACAAAGCCAACCGTGGGTAAATCCAGCATTACCCACACCCAGGCGTGGGTTATTGCTATTATTCAATGACACTATTTAAGAAAACAAATAATTATTTTTCGTAAATAATGGCATTGTATAATGCCTCCTTGCTGCCCTTCCGAAGCTGTCTGGTTTTCTGCGGAAGTTCTGATGTACTGCGCATGCGTAAGCCTACGCAGTACATCAGAGCTGTGGGCAAAAGCAACGGAGAAAGCAAGATCTCCGTTGCTTTTTGCAAACTGTTTCTCTATGTTAAATGGGTTTAAAATAGCGAGACAGCTTTAAAAAAAGCACCGGAGAATCTCAGTTGCTTTTTTTAAAGCTGTCTCACTATGTTAAACCCATTTAACATAGCGAGACAGTTTTGAAAAAAGCAACGGAGAAAGCAAGATCTCCATTGCTTTTTACAAACTGTATCGCTATGTTAAAGGAGTTTAACATAGCGAGACAGCTTTAAAAAAAAAGCAACAGAGAATCTCCGTTGCTTTTTTTAAAGCTGTCTCGCTATGTTAATCTCGTTTAACATAGCGAGACAATGTGAAGCAACGGAGATCTTGCGTTCTCCGTTGCTGTAAAAAAGAGTTATAGTAATGGAAAAAGTCCGGGCGACCGGACCTTTTTCCATTACTATAACTCTGATTTACAATGTGCACGCTGACCAATCAGCATACACATTTTTGAATTTTAATAGGGGGGAGGTCGTTGTATAAGAATTATTCCATGACTATTTGAACAAAACAACTAGTTTCCTGAAATTTACAGCCAACTATTCAACATCTATTGATTTTTTTTTAGATGTGAGCATCAGCTTAAAGGAAGACAAAGGTGTCGATATAAAGCTATTTAGGAAAAATACATTGAGAAATCACTATTTGCTAAAAAGTAGTATGCACCTAAGACACACAATGAGAAACATTATGTGTAATGAGGTCACCAGAATAACCAAGTATTGCACCAACGAATCCACAAGGAATAAAGAAATTCTTTTTCTCAAACAGAATTTAAAGCAGAGAGGGTACAAAGATAGAGATCTATCCACACCTACTTCTAGAATACCTACAGATAATACTACAGGAGAAATTCAAAATATAAAAAAGAAGGGCAATTTAAGAATGACATTGACTTACAGCACTGACAATGCACAAGTTAAAAAGGTGGTTGAGCAATTCTGGCCCATTTTAACACAGGATCCGTTATTGAAAACTATAGTAGGAGCTACTCCATCATTCTCGTATAGGAACAAGAAGAATATTAGGAGATTATTATGTAAAAAAATGGATTAGAAGCACCACAACCTATAGGGCGTAGTGACACCTTTAGATGTGGAAATTGCCTGGCTTGTCCACATATAGATGAACGAAATACCTTTTTACATCCAAGAACCCAGAAACAGTATAATTTCCATGTAAAAGCTACCTAACGAAAAATGTGGTTTATTTAGCTACGTGTGCCTTATGCCCCGCCTATTATATAGGCAAGACCAACCAGCTTTTTAAGAATCATGTCTTAAGACATTTGAGAGATATTCGTAATAAGGACATGCATAATGCACTAGCAGAACACGTAGATTTCCACTCGGACCATTATTTTAGATTTAAAGTGGTTGATCAAGTAAAAACGATGATGAGGCAAGGAGACATTGGGCCGGATTCACGAAACCTCCATGTAAGACTTAATGTGTCTTACTCGGAGGCTGCAGTTGAACGGTATGACGTCAGCATGCCATGCATATTCATGAGGGCATGCTGAATCATACCCTAGTCTAACACGGTCCGTGTAGGAAAGTAGGGGGCGTGTCCAATTGCCGAGTACAGCAAAGGGACACGCCCCCAGAAGAGTCAGAGTCCTGAAAGTAAACACCCACGAGCGAGTCCGCTGAAATGTCAAGGAGCACACCACCACAAATCCCCACAGACTAAACCCTACTGAAAATGTGTAAAATGTAAAAATAGCGGTTTCCTTTTTTTTTTTTTTTTTATAATTTCCAAAATGTTTGCCCGTATTTGCACGGGTATGCCCTTCACTCAGCCACAGTTGGCAGGCATTAAAAAGTATATAAGATCTAAATATGCAAATTAAGCCAAGTAGCAATACCGTAGCGGTAGAGACGTCAGCCAAAGAGGAGGTAGTCACGGTTCGAGCCCCCACAATATCATTCTCCATTTTTATTTAAATAAGTATGAACCAATCCCCTGACATATATAACTATAATTTAAGTAAAATGTAATGAAATGGCCCATGTATTTGTGAACAAAACCGATGTAATATATAAAAAAAAGGATCATAATTGCCCATAGCTTAGCAATGCTTTAACAAGCTTAATATGAGTGCCCGTAGCTGAGCAGCACTTTAACAAGTTTAATATGAGTGCCCGTAGCTGAGCAGCCCTTTAACAAGCTTAATATGAGTGCCCGTAGCTGAGCAGCCCTTTAACAAGCTTAATATGAGTGCCTGTAGCTGAGCAGCCCTTTAACAAGCTTAATATGAGTACCCGTAGCTGAGCAGTGCTTCACCCAGCTTAATACGAGTGCTTATAGCTAAATAACACGTTACCCAGCATGAGCCGTTTGCACGGAGCTGCGCAGCGCGCCAACCAGCTTACCGTCGGGCAACGTTGGGCAAGCTGTAGCAAAGTCACCTTTACACAAACACACCTCCTAGCCTGTCTAGACAGTAGTAAAATAAAAAAGCAATGACAAGGGTCGAACCCGGGATACTGTGCACCATAGTCAAAGCACTGAACCACTAAGCCATGACCGTTGTACTTAGAAATACAGTATTACCATACATATAGGAATGAAAATATAACCATGACAAAGCAGGTTTGCTGTAAGCTGAGAAATATCCAAAATGGCCAGTCACAGATAAGTGTGGGAAAATCGGCATATATAAGCCCCATAGGCGGGAATACACACCATAACTGATTGTGGTACCCATTTGCAGTCAAGATGTCAGGTGCAGGAGAGGGAAATTGCTTTAGAGCACAAAGGTGGGGCGTTGAGGAGTCAAAATATATGGTTTGGCTCCTAGTCCACCATCATGAAGGCCAACTCATGCAGGGCCAGGTTCAATGGGGAGCGTACAAGGCAGAGGCGTGGAACCGGTTGGCACATGATCTCACCAGTGCCACAGGCATTCCGAGGACTGGTGAACAGGTCCGTCACCACCATGCGGACCTGAAGCGACGAAAGGAGGACCAACTGAACCGATGGATCCAGGAGGCCCGTCAAATGCCCAATGCCCCACTACTGAGTAAGTATCCATGTAATTAAGTATGTAAGAAATGCTATCCTAGCCAGTATGGATAGGTATGTTCCAATATTCCTTCATTTATATTACAGCTGCAGGTGTTCGTTCCACGAATCGGCGAGCCTATGCTGATAGGGTGGCAAGGTTGCGCCACCAGGCAGGTTAGTAATTATTCTGCTGGTATTGTTATAGAATATAAGTGAGACTGCCTGTAAAAAGAGTTCAGTGTTGTAACCCAGTAATAAAGGTCAAATAAGCCTAGAAGAAAGATTCTGCTAGTATTGTAAGATTAGATAAGTGATGCAGCCTGGAAAAGAGTATTGCAATCCAGTAATAAAGATTAAACAAGTCTCAAATAGAGTTTCCACCTGTATTGTAATATCAGATAACTGATTCAGCCTGAAAATAAGTGTTGTAATCAATCAACAAAGGATAGACAAGTGTCGAATACATCCTTGTAAATTCTGCCATATGAAATAAGTGAGTCAGCTGGAAAGGATTGTTGTAACCCAGTAATAAATGTTAATAAAGCCTAGAATTAAGTACCATCCTGAAATGTAAATATAAAAATAAGTGAGAGAGTGTGAGAAAGACAGTTTAAAGCTACCAAGAAAGCTGTAATAAGTCTGGAATAAAGGTATACTGCGTTCACTACATAATGAAATGAATGAGACAGCCACAACCAAAGAGTGAAATGTCTTTAATAAAGTACAGAACCTGGACTGTGTCCATCCCACAATTTGTATATGTTGCTGTACCCTTGCGTTATGGATATAGTATGGTTGTATGAAATGCTGAACATCCACAGTTGTCTAGACCCATATAAATCAAATATAGCAGGATGCTTTACCTGAACACAGCCAGATATGAACATATATGAATAAAAATGGAATGTATATTAATGTAGCAGTAACATCCCCATCACCAACATTCCTAAGGTTACATACAGGAAACTGTACTAGTACATGTAGGGGATATATATCTGCATCTACTAGGAATGTACAGTATATGTATAGGTAGTTTAAGTTGTTAATGTAATATTTCTCCACCCTACCCTATTCTCACAAATGATGCCATTCCACACCAAACTGGGTGTGTGTATTCACAATTAATTCCCATGGACATTTGTCCTGTTGGTTTATACATATCTGCATGTACGTTGATGTATGTGCCCTGTTCACATATCCAAACCTGATGGCCTGTTGCCACCAACGAACCCTGCATGCTGTTGGAATGTCCACTGTTGTTCTAAATATGCATGTGTTATGCTTGCTGCTCCACGTTCGGAATTCATGTGTGTTTGGTTAATGGGAATACTGATGCATGCTGTTACAACTAATTTTGAATGGTGTTGTTTGTTACTAACCCAAAATGCCATACAATACTGCTAAACATAGGACAACAGGGAAGGTGGGTTCCAGCGGACCCACCTCATCTGGCGAGTGCACCTGGCACCAGTGCCCAGGTCGGGACCTCCTCCTCCGGTGGCCCTGTGCCACCTTCTGGTGGAAGCGCTGCAGGGGATGGGGCTTGACCCCCCCTCTGCAAGTGTGGCCGGAGGAGAGCCTCCACTCACCCTCCATAGGGTCCGGTCTGTGGTGCGTAGTGAGATCAGGCATTCCGTGACTGATCCCCTACGCCAGCTTGAGGCGAGAGTGGCGCAACTCACAGGTGTGCCTGCCCATCCTATCCAGCCCCCAGCACAGCCCTGGCCTGGGCTGTGAAGGCGCAGTGGTAACTGCCCATGGGTGGGGATCTCAGTTCCACTGCTGCCATCTCTGGGCTCATGGGCTTGCGATATCCAAACATCCGTCCCCGTCAATTGTGTTTAACCCCCCACATGTGTCATACTCCGCCCCTGTATGCATCTTGTTTGTCTTGTCTGTTAACCTCCCCAAATATACCTACTTCCTGTACCTCACATTCCACTCTCACCTGAAAAAAAAAATAAAAAAAGGGCACTCTCTTCCCACAAAAAAATTACGCCCATACATAGCTGCCCATTTCGCATACATGTCTGCTGGACATGTAAACTGATAATTACAGTTGGCTGTACAACATATTTAGTTGTCCTCACCCCTCTCTCAGGGGTGGAAGGTGTCAAATCTCACTCTAAATTTCTAACATATGCACAGCTATTGCTGGTAAAGAATTGGGCAGCTATGGGGCTTCCCTACATCCTTCCTGCACATCCCGAGCTTGTTTTCCTACTGTCCTACCCTCTTTGTGCCCCTTTTTCACCACTGTCCTATTTCCCCATTTTCTTTTCTTTAAAAGAAATTAGTGCGGGTGTTAGTGGGAGTAAGCACTTTTAAGCAGTATTCAGCGGGTGTGCGCTTAGCTAAGCATAGATAAGCGTAGCTAAGCATCGCGAAAACTCGCGCAAACCCGCTTACAACTGCTTAAAAGTGCCTTAGTCACTTTGTATGAGAAGGCCTGTAGTCTGCTCATCAGCAAAATAAAATACCCCTGTCAGTCTCGAACCCCGGACCTTGAAAACACTAGACTGCATGAATTACCACTGAGCCACAGCAGATATACAAGAACCTGGTGCTGAAAGAAATATATCATGAAATACAGTGAGTGAATGTAAAGGGAAAATAGGAAGGCCATTACACAAAGCTTGTTCTGTGTATCTTTACTGGCAATTATTGTGGAATTGCATTACATGAGTGTGATAAGAGAAACAGCCATGCTAGTAGGTAATAATGTTACAGTAGCACCTTACAAACCCCACACAGTATCAGAGCAGGATAAACACCGCCATATTTGAATAAGTAAGAGGCCAGACCACCCAACTGTGACTAATATACAGGGATGTCCCTGATTTGCAAACAAATGCTACCTGTGCCCCACTGACTCCCTGTGAAGTGTTCTAACAGTAGGCAGAAAGGTGGGGAATCCCACGTAATGGTAACTGTCAATAAGTTACAGTAGACACTACTTGCATGTCAGAAATGGTGTAGTAATACATATGCTCAAAATACCCCACGGTTACAACTGCAGAATATGTGAAATATATCACAGGTGTATCCCACTGATATGTACCTTTCCCTGTGGCTGGTCAAATATATACCTGAACGTATTTCAGGCCTGGAAGTGTCAGAAACACACAGGCATATCAGCCTGTCTGCTGTTACACACTCTGCGAATAGCTTTAAAATTACTTCCACAAACATGCCCTTATGTAGGAGTACAATACAGAAATATCAAAGGATGTAGCCATCTAACATACTAATGACAGTATAGCAGTACACAAGCACTGCATGTGCCTGATAATCATAATTGTTAGTACAATATACGTAGTTGTCCTCACCCCTCTCTCAGGGGTGGTAGGTTTCAAATGTCACACCAAATGTCAAACGTATGTACAGCTATTGCAGTTAAAGAAATGTTCAGCTATGGACCTTCCCTACACCCAGCCTGCACATCCCTAGCTGGTGTCCCCACTGACTTCCTGCTTACAACTGTTTAAAAGTGCCTTATTCACTCTGTATAACAAGGCCCTAGTACTGCTCAGCAGCAAAATAAAATACCTTTGTAAGTGTCAAACCCCAGACCTTGGGCTCACCAGACTGCATGAAGTACCACCAAGCCACAGCAGACATACAAGAACTTAGTGCTGAAAGAAATATATCATGCATTACAAGGAGTGAATGTAAATGGAAAATAGGAAAGCCATAGCCACACATTCCAGTAAAGACAAATATCAGGCATTCAAGGAGTGAATGTAAAAGGAAAATAGAAAAGCCATAGCAACACATTGCAATAACTACTGTTGTATGCCAGTTAATCCACAAATCCCTCAGGAAAGTACATACTCCCATGTAAACAGTGTTAGCATTAGCAGGTGTGAGTTAACATACACACTGAGAAGAGTGAACTGGAAGAAGCAACAGCCAGGTTTCAGTACAACATGCATTTCAGTGGCTACAACACAGCCTCAGATATGAGAGATATACCAACCTTCTGACTGACACAACAGTGTCCACAGCAAACCAGCATGGTCCCCACCTTGCAAAACTGAAAGGCCTACGCCTACCTAACCTATCATTTTATAGCAGTGTCCTGAAATCACAGTGAGAACTGCAATTACCACACAGCAGGCTGCATGCAATTACTAAATGCTGGCCACCAATTGGTGCAGAGGCCATCACATGCACATGTGCGGTTACCTACAAAAGCAGCCTGTACTGCCAGTCCACACATGCAATAATATCATTGCAGCAACTGGAGAGAGGGAGACCGAGACCAAAAAAAAAAAAAAGCAAGCAAGCCAAAAGAAAAAAGCTGTCAGAGACACCAACCAACAAAATAAAGAAATACAACACATCAACAGGTACAACTGACAGAGGTGAGAAATACAAAGGTAATGTATGTAACAGATATGTATTTGCTGGCATCTGAATGATGTGTCTGAAAGGTAATCTACATACTGTGAACCCTCCATATGTGTTAGCAGTCTGTATCTATATGTATATGCAGATGTGCATAGGGCAAGGGACATACTGCAACTGTTAGTGAAGGCTGGACATACATATGTAGTTGAAGGTTGCTATGTGCACATATCAATGTAGGTTGTAGTGTGTGGCATTGAAAACAGCATGCAATGCAGGTATATGTCATGTGGTGAACGTCTGTGGGACTGAGCCAGTGAGGCCTGCTACAGCTATACGGCCTGAGGACAGCATAATGCATTTCTGCACAATACTGTGCAATATCATTACAGAATGGTATGTCTCACAACTGTTTCAGAAGTGATATTCCCACCATGAAAGGTGGGCAGTCTATGTGCCTAGATGTGCATGTATATGTACAGCAATGGATGTTTAGAAGTGTCTGTGTGTGTATATATGTATATATATATATATATATATATATATATATATATATATATCTATATATATATATATATATATATATATATATTTACATATCTATCTATATATATATATATATGTGTACATAGAGAGGTATGCATAGATAGAGATATATAGATAGAATATGTATATACATATAGATATAATGGATACATACATATATAGATATATATGTAGATACATACATATATACAGATAGATATGAATGTCTATAGATATGTATATATATATATATATATATATATATATATATATATATATATATGGTTATATATAGCGGTGTGTGTATATATAGATATATATATATACATATATATATATATATATATATATATATATATATATATATATATATGTGAAAAACAAAACCGAATAAGACTAGGAAGAAATAAACTTATACTACTGAAAACTTCCGAACTGTTAAAAACAAAAACAGAATTCCAATGAATAGACGCTGAGCCACAACTGTTATTTGCTGAGTGCTTTTGTTCGCTTTATTGGTAACAATCGAACTTCATCAGAGCAAAATGTAATGCATTCATTACATTTTGCTCTGATGAAGTTCGATTGTTACCAATAAAGTGAACGAAAGCGCTCAGCAAATAACCGTTCTGGCTCAGCGTCTATTCATTGGAATTCTGTTATGTATATATATATATATATATATATATATATATATATATATATATATATATATATATACACACATATATGTAGATATGTATATATATATGTATATATTGATATATATATATATATATTTATAGGCATATGTGTATATATATATATATATATATATATATATATATATATATATATATATATAGAGAGAGAGAGAGGGGGGGGCATGGGGGCAGATCTATTGCAACAGGTGCCTGGTGGCCAAGGCATGGACTGAACACCAGTGTTGATACTGCAGTACCATACCCCATTCCAAAACACGTTACCCACTAACTACCACATAGGTGGTTGCCTGCCTACCACTGGAGGTGTCAGAAAGGAACATGGGACACAAGTGTACAATAGCCTCCCCTTTGATATCCACAGTGGCACACTAGTCTTGTAATCCCTGTACATGGTACATGTCATCACAAAAGGTGTGTCAGCTAGGGAAATGTAAGTCAGTGTACTCCACTACACCTCACAATGTCGTATGCAGTATGTACCTCCCATGAGAACTACAGCAAGTGGAAAGGCCACAGACATACCTAACAAAGACTGATAATGCCCTCATACACATTCCCTATGCAGACTGACTCACAAAACCACAGCTAGAGTGCCTTGCATACTTCCTACACAGAGGTTACCACTGCTGGACATACAGAGTTATGTCACACCCATACCAGTTGGCCAACCACCATGGCAACACCTCATAATCCGTCCAGCCTACATGACCTAGGGCCCTAATCCTTGTCACTGCACTAAACAGCACATGCTGGAGGTACAGGTTCCTGTACACAAATATGCCATACCCTGGACTAAACCACCCAGCATTAACAAACAAGGCTCCTTACTAGTAGATGTCATACATACTTCTGATGAATGTTATGGAGATAGGTAATATGCCCTGTGAGTCACCTCTGTGTAACCATTTCACATGAGCAAGTAAAATCACATTACATGTGTCCCAAAGGGCAGGGTAGCATATGGCTAGGCTGCCCTAGGCCCAGGGCCAATAGCATAGTACCTACCTGTGACACCATGCACACACACATGTACTCAGTGCAATACCAGCTATGTGAGGTTGAATGAGTGTGACACTGACTGTGTGCAAGGTCTGTAAAGATGTGATAGCTTAGCGTGAGTTTGTGTCTGTCATGGTAGTTTGTGTCCTAGGTGTGAGGCCAGAGAAAGATGTGTCCGTTATCGGGATGCAAACATAGTAGATTGGCATATGTTGTGCCATAGTTCCCTGTGTACGACTGCAGTGTCCCATTGTAGGCAGAAGCAATACATGTATGCTCAGTAAGTGGTATTGCTGCTGAATCCAGCTCACATATGAACTGTTGTACTACTTGAAGTTGTAGGCCTAAACACTACAGTATGGTGTATGTTCACATTCCCTGGCAACACTGCCTGGTGTGTTTCCTGTAGTCTGCACAGATTACATACCTAATGCATAGGTATCTGTAAGTAGGGGCACACAGTACTATAAGGTACACAGTTAATGCTCATCTGTGTCGTCATACATATGTGTGTTGTATGTATGTGTAATGTGTGCATAATGATGCCTGTACCATGGCCGCAATCACATGTGTGTTACAGGGTGTGTGTGTGTACCTGGCAGCATGTATACTCTGTCAGCAGTATGCTGGCTATATTAACAACTGTGCACATATGTCAGGTAGGGGTATGGCATCAAAGACTAGGGTGGATTACCGTTGAAACTGTAAATGTGCATTGCATTCATTGCATGGGATGACAATATTCTTCATCCATTAGCTTGATACATACCCCCGGTTTGAGGTTGTACATTGTATCCCAAACAGTGTGCCGAATGCTGGTGTATACTAGTTTGTTGTATGGAGTGTGGCAGGCACTGTCAGACAGTTGTGGGCTGAGCACTGATATGTGGTACTGAACATGTGTATCCCCCAATAGACAGACAGATGCTATATATGGCAGTTAAGTGATATCAGTACATTAGAATATTAAGTGTGCCACATGACTTGCTCACATGTTTTTCTTTTCCTTCCAGGGTGATGGTGCATCAGCGTAACCCACCTTATACAGCAGCAGAGGATCAGGAGATCCACCAGAGCCTGTTGCAGAATTTCTCTGTGCTGTTTTCCAGGACCAGCCAGAACCAGCATGAGAGGGCTGCACTGTGGCAAGATCTTGTCCGTTGGGTAAATGGCATAAGTATGCATAACCGGACATATGAGCAGGTACGCCATCACTGCAGTGATTTAATTAGACATGTCCGGCAGCGTGCGTCTGATATCCACAGACAACAGCTTGCCACAGGTGGTGGGGTACCTATCCCCCCCCCCTCACCAGTGTGGAGGAGCACCTCCTAAGTGTTGTGGCTCCAGGCCAACAACAACATCCACAAACGTGTCATGGAGGCCGGAGCCACCCAGCATGTTGAAATGGAGTGTGCAGGTAACATGCCATATCTGTAGTTGACTGTTCTCTGTACTGGTAGTTTATGCGTGTGTGAGATGTGTACTGTGTGTGTAGCTGTTAACCTGCCGATTCTTCTGCAAGATTGATATTCTGAGTATAATCTGTATACCTGTGAAAGCCAACTGTTGTACTACTGTACTTTAGCATACTCACAGTATCAATGGCATAGTTGTGGCCACTGGCAATCACTCTCATATATTTGCAGGTCCCTCTGGAGTGACAGCAAGGCAGCCAATCCATGCTGGTGAGTGTGTAATAACAATACTATTGCTACTGACGTGCATGTGATATGGAGGTGTAGTGTGTGCAC
Organism: Protopterus annectens; assembly: GCF_019279795.1. Taxonomy (NCBI): domain Eukaryota; kingdom Metazoa; phylum Chordata; order Ceratodontiformes; family Protopteridae; genus Protopterus; species Protopterus annectens. The sequence continues at coordinate 172,126,359 of NC_056735.1, read as the reverse complement.
ATGTAACACACCTACGCATAATGCATGCCGTGCATGTTTGCTGTGAGACTATGCATATCCCATTATTCTCAGTAGCTGCCTCACTCACATGCAATACACAGAGCATGACACGTGTGTGGCAACACAGTACTGGACATTGGCTAGGCATACCTGATACACATGTACACAACACACACATGTTTGGCATAGACACTACACCTTAGCCTGCTACACATGTCCAATTATGACACTTGCTGTATGCCCACCCTTCACTATCCCGCTTATCATCTACGCAGCACACATAATATACCTGAGGGGTAGATGCCTATCATGTCTTTGTGCAACAGTCTTGAACAAATAATACATTCATGTTAGGCAATGCTCTCTATTGGCCACCTTACACACCCATGTAACAAGTGGCTGTGTAATTGTGGATGTAGTCATGTTACTGCACTTCAGGTACAGCATGCTAGCTGCCTGTCTGGCACACATTATTATTGTTGACTTACCACAAGAAGCATGTTGATCGTGGCTCATGTTACTACACCACATCCAGTTCCACTGACCACAAAAGTACACATAGCAGTTATTGCATAGCACCATCATGTGTTGTGTGTGTGCAAATATATGCACCCACAGCTTGTAACACTTGCACAACATTGTTCTGTCCTTGTACACATTGTGTCCCATGGTGGAGACAATCACTGAACAACTACACACAAGCACCAAGTACACGTATACTGTTATTAACAAGGGCTGTCTACACTTGCACTGCATGTTCCTGTGCAACACATAATCTGCATGCTGACACGTGTGCAGTGATGTTTTTCCTTGTGATACTGTCACCAACCCTCAAACAGTATTGTGTATGTGTTGGATTGCAGGTGTGTCTGTGTTTGTGTCTGCTGTACTGAGGAGTGTGCCTGTGTGCATGTGTGCTAACATCGTGTACACATTTGTAAACTGTGTTTCCTATCTTCCTCTCACAGGTTCTGATGTTGCTCTGGTGGAGTGCAGCAGGGAACCTGAAGCCACTGCTGGGGATAGTGATAATGATGATACATGTGTAATGGCACAGGGAGGTGTGACAGAGTCTGTCGTTGGTTAGCCAATCGACACTACACAGCAGTCAACCCCATCAATGCACACAGTCATCCAGCCGATACATCCATTGTCACCAATGTCCTTAGCTGAGGGACAGCATACAGTGGGCATTGACCAGGGTAGTGTGGTGTCATTGGCACATGCATCCCCTCACAGCAGCCATGGCCAGATTCCTGACATGGTACCACACAGGAAGATGTCCATGGGTTCTCGTGGGAGCATCCATGGTCGTACTGCCCCTGTCAGACGTGCCCACACAGGTCTTTCAACCTCAGCTATGTTCCGGGCTGTAATGCAGGCCCAGGCACGTATGGAACGGTACACCAGACAGGGTCTGAGGGAGCTTAGAGCACATCGCACCGCTATGAATGACACTATGCATGACATTGCGGCTGCCATCCGTAATATCAGTGAGTTCATTGATAGATGTTGGGGGGACACATTAGATCTCTTCCACAATTACATGTCCAGGAGCCAGGACAGTGCAGGACGGTTGAGGCGTCGACGTGGACGTATGCCAGCAACATCATCAGCTGGCAGTCATCGCGGACGACAACAAACCCGCAGCTGCTCCCATAGTGTCAGTACCAGCCCCAGCATTGCTGGGTCTGTGCTGTCATTAGACCGTCCTAGAAGACCACGTGCACGTGGCTCTGGACAGTCCCACCAGGGTCATGTGTCCAGTCAACAACCCACTGCCTCTGATGACAATACCCAGTCTGGCTTAGTACCTGATACTGTCCGTAGCACGCCTGCCAGGCACAGGTACCGTGTCCGTGGCCAGAGACAGTGATCTGTATGACCTGGCAGATACAGTCTGTGGCTGTCCACAAACACCCGTATATGGCAGCCACGTGGTGGAACTGTGTGCATGCATATACACACACACATTATGCTAACACCTAGGGCTAACACATACACACACACATCGCATCAACATTGCCCCATGTTGTACTGTTGTCCCTCACTAACACACACACACATACATGTCGATTGGATGTGTCAGTGGCAGACTCTGGCAAACCAAGTACACACCCTGTGCATATGATGAAACTGTGCCACCTCCTGCCATCGGTAACATTGATGCAGGAAGGGGATAGCATGGTGCTGATGCACAGGGTGACTACATAGCACTGTAGTAATATTATGATGTTGTTAACAGTACAGTGTAATGATATCATTGTGGGTATATCCAAGCATGCATGATGCATTAACACTATGATTGTCATTGTAGTTTTGTATACACCAGTGTTAATTCCCAAAGTGTACTGTCTGCACATGTGCCACATGGCTGGTGTGTGTACCTGTGCCTGCATGTGTTGGGGTGTGGACAGTACGTGTGATGTTTGCAGCACATAATTGCAGGTGTACATTTGTGAACATAGTTAGCATGGAACATGACATGGTTTGACAGTATGCTGTGGGTGGTACGGTTTCCAAATGTCAATGGTCTGCATTCTTGTAGTATACACAGCCTACATAGCCTGACATTCAGTGGTCATTACATGGTGTCTCCTCAACTGATACACAGATGTAGGAACTCGGTGTCCGTGATATCCCTGCAGTACTACACTATACCAGTAGCCATTCTTACTAAGTCCCACACATCCCTGGGAGCAATACTCTTTGGCATATAGCAGTCTCATGTACATGCCAACACACTACGGATATGTCCATCCACGACTGCAAATGCATACAGTGGCCTACAATGCATTCTACACATGACACACCTAACCACCACAAGGGTATCATACAGACAGATACCTGTTGTCCAAGCCATGCTGTATTGTTGTAACGCAACTGTAGCATTGTCATCGGCATGTACTTAACATAGTATTCCAACAGTACCATGTAGGTGGTAGCACCCATCATGTAGAACGGGTAATGGTGTGTACATGTGGACAAGTGTTATCTTATCTATCCTGTGATATTCACATTTACAAAGGTATTCTGCAGTCCCCCGGTGTATCACCTAAGCAAGAAGGTGTCTATATGCATATCGGCAACAGTTGCCATACACCTACACTGGATGTCCATCACTCACAGACTTTGCTGTGTTTTAACATATCTGACATATACTCCAGACATGAACCCTCACCCACATTAATCTATCAAAGCTTTCATAGGTGTGTGTCACATAGTTGGCCTATGACACAGATCACTGCAGTAGCCTGCATTGTCACCAACATACATGTATGGCCTAAGGTCTGGGAAGCTGCGGCATATGCTGGCAAAGGTAAGAACTGTATTCATATGAGGCAGGCTTCACACATAGGAACTATTAAAGGTCACAGGTACATATCTGTATGTGGCACACACATACCTGATGTGTGCATTGAAATTACTGTTATAATAATATGTCATACAATAATAAATGCAAAACACACAACACATTGACAAACTGTGTGACATACACACACATGGCATTTGTAGGATTCAAACCTTTACCTAACTATGTTATGATACTTGAGAGAGACGCATTAGCACAGCGCGCTGTTCGCATTACTGGATGATTTCCCTTCTCCTGCTGTATTTATAGGGTGCTGACATCATCAGTCTTTCCAAAGAGGAATGTACATCTTTTAGTGTGTTATCCCAGTCTCCAAAAAGGCCATTCCTTTCACAGAGAATTGCATACATACACACACCTGCCCCCCCCCCACACACACACAGCGTTTGCAGGATTCAAACCCCTACCTAACTATGTTATGATACTTGAGAGAGACTCATTAGCACAGCGCGCTATTTGCATTACTGGATGATTTCCCTTCTCCTGCTGTATTTATAGGGTGCTGACAACATCAGTCTTTCCAAGGAGGAATGTACATCTTAATTACTGTGTTATCCAGTCTTCAAAAAGGCCATTCCTTTCACAGAGAATTGCATACATACACACACCCCTGCCCCCCCCCACACACAGCGTTTGCAGGATTCAACCCCCTACCTAACTATGTTATGATACTTGAGAGAGACGCATTAGCACAGCGCGCTATTCGCATTACTGGATGATTTCCCTTCTGCTGTATTTATAGGGTGCTGACATCATCAGTCTTTCCAAAGAGGAATGTACATCTTTTAGTGTGTTATCCCAGTCTTCAAAAAGGCCATTCCTTTCACAGAGAATTGCATACATACACACCCCCTGCCCCCCCCATACACACACACACACACACACACACACACACACACACACACACACACAGCGTTTGCAGGATTCAAACCCCTACCTAACTATGTTATGATACTTGAGAGAGACGCATTAGCACAGTGCGCTATTCGCATTACTGGATGATTTCCCTTCTCCTGCTGTATTTATAGGGAGCTGACATCATCAGTCTTTCCAAAGAGGAATGTACATATTTTAGTGTGTTATCCCAGTCTTCAAAAAGGCCATTCCTTTCACAGAGAATTGCATACATACACACACCCTGCCCACACACACACACACATAGCGTCTGCAGAATTCAAACCCCTACCTAACTATGTTATGATACTTGAGAGAGACGCATTAGAACAGCGCGCTGTTCACATTACTGGATGATTTCCCTTCGCCTGCTGTATTTATAGGGTGCTGACATCATCAATCTTTCCAAAGAGGAATGTACATCTTTTAGTGTGTTATCCCAGTCTTTAAAAAAGCCATTCCTTTCACAGAGAATTGCATACATATACACCCCCTGCCCCCCCCCCCCACACACACAGCATTTGCAGGATTCAAACCCCTACCTAACTATGGTATGATACTTGAGAGAGACGCATTAGCACAGCGCGCTATTCACATTACTGGATGATTTCCCTTCTCCTGCTGTATTTATAGGGTGCTGACATCATCAGTCTTTCCAAAGAGGAATGTACATCTTTTACTATCCCTCAGTATGGGGGATAACAATATCTGTGCATTAACAGACGCCTAGTTCAGGGTCACATATGCACACTGGCACTGCCAGGTTATGTTCTATACCATGCTTCATGACCACAGGACTTGTAACACACAACACAACTAGGGGGTGTATCCATATACATCACAGATACACACACCTCTGGGTTGGTACCACTGCACTAAGCATGACAGGCCATACATATACAACTACCATTGTGCAAAACTGCCTTTTGGTTTGGTGTGTAGTTCAGACGCCCCCCCCGTTATCCAGGAACCGCACTCGGCTTTCCTGGGAACAGTGTAGGATATGAAGGTCTTCACACACACCATTATAGTGGTTGACTTCAGGTACACGAATATTGACTGGGGATACTACTCAGGCCTCAACAACATCACCCTACAGCCACTACAATTTGTGAATCCATGTGCTATGGCACAACCAGTTACCACAGCCACAAGGGGGAATACATATTGGACCTGATCATCACCAACTTGGGGACTCTATGTTCCACACCAGAGGTAGAACCCTCGTTGTTAAGATCCGACCATAAACAACTTTCCCTGGACATCCATATTCCGTCCCCACCCCCAGCCAAGGAAATCACTGTAAAGAATTTCTCAAAAGCAGACTTTGCACTTGTGAAGACTGGGGTGGAATACTTCAAAGACCCTGTGCTGGAGGATAATACAGCCCAATCTGCAGAATCCTTTACAAACGCATTCTATGAGCACCTGCAGGTATGCATTGATCATGCTATCCCAAATAAAACCATGACTCCTCCAAAACAGGAGACCTGTCTGGTTGACCCCGGCCATATATAAGCTGTACAACAGAAGGAGGAAGCTACTACATAACAGAGCAATATCCCACAGAGGGAGGACATCTCTGAACAGTATTGGCAAGACACTTCAATCCCTCATATAATCATCACTTGCAAGTTTTGACAGTGAAATTGACCAGACACTACAGATAATCACAAGGCCTTCTTTAGTTATGTCAGGAATATGTGTGGAAACACCCAGATATGCTCTGAATTGTTGCATAACAGCAAAAAAATATGCCAAACCTACAGACATAGCCTACACCCTGGCAGACGGAGTCTGCATAAACGTCCCCCCCCTTACCCCCCAAGGGTACAGATGCCCATCCCAAATGAATGTAACCTCCCTGACATCACAGATGCACAGGTGAAAGGTGCCCTCTCCACAGCAAATAACACAGCATATGTATGGGACCGGACGGTGTCCCAGTCTGTGTCCTACACGAGCTCTGAGTAGAACTGAGCACTCACATTAAGTCACTGTTCCAGCTTAGCCTTACTACAGGATATGTACCCTGAGAATGGCATACAGATACAGTGCTCCCACTCCACAAAGGTGGTGCCACAACGGACCACAGGAACTATCACCCCATAAGCCTGACTAGTGTGGTAGAAACAGCTATGGAGCATATTATCATGGAAGTCATAATCAAAAACATTGTGAGCCAGACATGGATCATACACAATTCGGCTTTGTTAAGGGCAGATCTTGCCTCTTACACATAGTTAATAGCTTTGAAACGGTTACTGAAGCCATGGATGAGGGCAAGGTAGTTCACACAGTCTACTTGTACCTTGCAGAAGCCTGCAACACAATACCCCACTCAGGCATCATACATATGCTTACCAGCTTAAATATCAGCCCCTATATCACTAGATATGTTGCTATCTGCCTCAGGGATGGAACCCACATGGTCAGAATTGCAGGTGCCATGTCCAATTCCAGAGCAGTTACAACTGGTGTCTCACTGGGCTCAGTTGTGGGACCTGTCCTGTTTGGTATGTACTTCTCTGAGGTTCAGACTAACACGGGGGGATTATGTCTAACAAACGTCACAGATGACTGCTAACCGGGGGCCATAAGCGACACTGCAGCTGACACATGCTTCCTCCATAAGGGTCTCACAGAGATGGATGCGTGTTGCCAGAGCCATGGCCTCGTGCTAAATGCTAAGACATGCATAGTCATCCCCTTTGGGGAAAACAAGGTGCACACAAATTACCACATAAGTGGTAATCCATTAAGTACAGAAGATGTATTTACAGATTTGGGGACCAACATAGATCATAACCTCTCCTTAGCTAATCACATTGACAGAGTCATTGCAAAGACCTTTATATAGCCCTCCTTATCACATGGGGGTTTGCATGTAGATCATGGGAGGTCATTGTGGCCCCCTACTAGTCACTCATCAGGCCCATGTTTGACTACAATGCCCCTTTTGGGGTGTACCTTACCCAACACCTGCAGCAACTACAGTGACCACAACAGTACCTCCCCAAGAGGATCATGGGCTACACACACACGTCTTATGCAGCTCAACTAAAAGATCTCCAGCTCTACTCAGTTGCTTAACGCCTACTCAGAGGTAATCTATGCCTGACATACACAGCCATGTCAAACCCAGAAGTAATGGACATGCTCCACCTCATAACATCCAAGACCCTTAGAGCTACACACTCCAGGGACTTAAACCTCAGCACAAAACTAAATAGGACATGCTGCAGGGACAGATTCATTACCCAGAGGCTCCCCTCACTCTGGAATTGAATCCCAGTTAGAGTTAGACATAGCCCATCGCCAACCCTCTTCCAGCTAAATCCAGCCGCATGGATGGGAACTTGCAAATTCACCCCTGGGATCTCCACTGTGTCCCTGCTTGACAGAGGCACAGAAAACTAGCCTTAAAGGGTGCCTTCTGTGACCTACTTTACAGAGGCACAGTAGGCTACTCTACTGGGGAGGCGGATGCCAAATACACTCTGCCTAGGCTTCTGAATTCCCTAGGGCAGACAGCCTAGTATCGACCTCTGCACCTATGTTTATGTTCAGGATGCACAATATTTGTTGCTGATACTGTTTGCAGGTCTTTATTGCCGTAGCTTTCCCAGTTTCTCTGAACAACTTGTGTATCTGCGTAACATGTTTGATCATGACAGGGTTCCAGTATATTAATATAGTCATTTAACTGTGTGTACAGGGCGGATTCCTGGATCGTGGGAGGTTCCTGGCTTAACACATACAACTGCCAGATATGTGTGGCCGACTGCTATACTCAGACATGGCCTAAGTGTGTGAGCATGCCCAGTTCAGGCTTTCCGTGGTTTGTTGCCTGACATATGTCTCATTTATCCAAGTTTGTGAGCATGCCCAGTGTGACCTTTCCATATGTTGTGATCTGAAGTCCACTACATTTGTGGTTGTGTGTGAACATGACCAATATTGACATTTATACTGTGTGTGATGGAAGTCATGTTGTGTTCTTACTGCCAGACTCCTTTGTGTCATAACTCAACAGTGATTATGCTGTGCCTGCAGGGTTTCCATGGGATAGTTTGCAAAGACTTGTCAACATTCTTTCATACTGGCTGAACACTGCAATACTGTCATGGTGTAGTGGTTCAGTACTTTCACTATGGTGCACAGTATCATGGGTTTGAGTCCCATCACTGCTTTAAATGTTCATACTGAGCAGACCAGACTGGTTAAGGGCCAGTTGGGCAACTATGAGCATGTTGCATTTTGTTTAGCTATGGCCTACTTAAACCAGGCTTGTCCAACATTGCTGTGTATTCACCAACTTGGGTGGACATTGCCAAACATTACTCCACATTGACCACAGTTGTACTAGTTGGTGTGTGTGATTCTGTTCATAGGTTCATACTAGGCTATCTGCCGTAGGGCATTTATAATCCTAGCCAGTGTGTGTTTGGCTTTCAACACACATTTTAAGTGGAGTTTGCCATGACATTTTTCAAGGTTAGTAGACTGTGCCTCTGTCTAACAGTGACATAGAAGTGATACCCAGGGTAAACCTACAATCTCCCTTCCACTCATCAAGATTCCTCTTGAAGAGAGTCAATGAGGGACTCTGGCTAACCTGGAGTGGGAGTTTACTCAAGAGTGGAGGGAGCCTCTGGGTTATGAATCTGTCACTCCAGCATGTCCTATTTATTTCAGTCCTGAGGTTCAGGTCTCTTGAGCGCATAGCTTGATGGGATTCAGATTTTCCAAGGTGCAGCATGTCCATTGATTCCATGTTGGACATGGCTTTGTACATCAGGCAGAGATCGCCTCTGGGCAGGCGGTATGCCACTGAGTGGAGCTGCAGTTTCTTTAACCGGGCAGCAAATGGCATCTGTTTGAGCCCTGTGATCCTCCTGGTGAGGTACTTTTGTGGTCTTTCCAGCTGCTGCAGGTGTCTGATAAGGTGCATCCCACAAGGGGCATTGTACTCAATTATGGGCCTGATGAGGGATGAGTACAGAGGCACGATGACCTCCCCTGATCTAGATGTGAATTCCTTCACGATTAGGTGGGTTATATGAAATGTTTTTCTAAACACTTTGGCCACGTGGTTGTCGAATGAGAGAGAGCTATCAACTTGGGTCCCTAGGTCCCTTATCACTTCTTCCATACTTAATGGGTTACCACCTATGTGGTAATTTGTGGGCACTTAGTTTTTGCCAAAGGGGATGACTATACACTTTTTTGCGTTTAGCTTGAGGACATGTCTCTGGCACCAGCTGTCTGTTTCTATGAGGCCCTTTTGTAGGATGCTCGTGTCAGCTGGAGGGTCGATTATGGTGCCCAGTTTGCAGTCATCTGCAAACTTGTTCAGCCACAGTCCTGCTGTGTTAGCCTGTACCTCTGTGAAATATATACCAAACAAGGGAGGTCCCAGGACTGAGCCTTGTGGGATGCCACTTGTAGCTCGTTTGGGGTCTGACATTGCTCCAGCATTTCTGACCATGTGGGTTCTGTCCTTGAGCCAGTTTGCAACCCATCTAGTGACATAGGGGTTTATATTGAAGCTGGTGAGCTTATCTATAATGACCAAGTGGGGTATTGTATGGAAGGCTTTTGCGAGGTCCAGGTAGGCTGTGTGGACCACCTTCCCCTCGTCAATGGCCTTGGTGACTGTTTCAAATGACTCAACCAGGTTTGAGGCAGGATCTGCCCTTAACAAAGCCAAACTGGGTAGGATCCAGTGTCTGTAGGTCCCCAATATCTTTATTTTTGAGGTCCATGATGATCCTTTCCATAGCTTTGCAGACCAAGCTAGTCAGGCTTCTGGGGCAATAGTTTGCAGTATCCATTAAGGCACCACCTTTGTGGAGAGGGAGAACTGTTGGTGTTCACTGCTCTTTGGGTACATATCCTGTGGTAAGGCTGAGATTGAACAGTGGTTTTATGTTTGTGTTCAGTTCTTCTTGGGGTTCATGTTGGACACAGCCCAGGACACCGTCTGGTCCCATTAATGCTGTGTGTTTTGCTTTGGAGAGGCTGGCTGTTACCTGAGTATCTGAGATGTCAGGGGGCCAGCACTCTGCTGGGATAGATATTTGCCCTTTTGGTGGGGAGGTGGGGGAGAAGTTTGCACTGAACCTGTCAGCTCTGATGTTGGCAATTTCTGTGGGTTTGGTGTATTGTTTGTCATTTTGGACTAATTCTGAGCATATCTGGGAATTCCCACCCAGGTTCCTACCATAACTAAAGAAAGCCTTGTGATTATCCTTAGTGTCCTGTACAATTTTTATCTCAAAGGTGGCCATAAGACGATTTTATGTGTGGCCGTAGTTTTTTAATAATACTGATCAGAGATGCCTTCCCTTTTTGGGATTTTGCTGTATCATATAGTAGCTTCCTCCTTGTATTGTATGGTTTGTTTATGGCTGGGGTCCACCAGACAATATGCCTGCCTTTGGAGGATTGGGTCTTGGTTTTATTTGGGATTGCATGATCCATGCATTTCTGAAGGTGCTCATAGAATGCGTTTATAAAGGGTTCTGAGGTCTGGGCCATATATTCCACAGGCACAGGGGCTGTGAAGGATTCCACCTCGGTTTGGAGGAGTGTGACATTTGCTTTAGTGAAAATTTTTCACTGTGGTTTTCTGGCCATGGGCTGGGGTCGGGATGTGAATATCCAGTGAGATTACTCTATGGTCTGATCTTACCAGTGAGGGATACACTTCTGGTCTTGGGCATAGAGTCCCCATGTTGGTGATGATCAGGTCCAGTATGTTTTTCCCTCTTGTGGGAGTGGTAGCAAGTTGTTCCATAGCATTTGAGTTTATAAATTCTAGGAACCTTTGGGCTAGGGTGTTGGAGCTAGGGTAATGCTCCCAGTCTATGTTTGGGTAGTTGAAGTCGCCCAATATAATGGTGTTTGGGGAGACCTTCATATTTTCATGTGTTCTCCAGTCGGCCAAGTGTGGTTCCTGGGTTTAGGAGGGTGGTCTGTAGCAGGCTATGAACTGGAAGGCGGTTTTACCCACTGTTAGTTGCACATGGATAGTCTCTGATGCTTTGTGCTGTGCCATCAACCTGGGGGTGTGGGTATCTTTGACAAATATTGATACTCACCCTCCTTTTGTAGTTTGTTCCATGTTTTGTGGCTGTAAAGCATGGTATGAGGTGTAACCTGTTAGTGCTAGGGTGCTCTTGGGAGCCTTGAACCAGGTTTCTGTTACTGCACAGATAACAACATTCTCCATGCTGAGGAGAGTTTGGAGTGCGTGCATCTTGCGGTTTAGACTTCTGGCATTGAGTAGTATTACTTCTAGTTTCTTATCCCTTGTGATACCTATGGAGGTGGGTTTGTCTTTTGAGCCTTACCTAAAAAAGGCACTGTGGGGGTGACGAGAGCCTTTGGCAATACCCAAAAGGCTACAGGTGACAGGTGAAAGCCGTCCCTAGCGAAGCATCATGTCTCGTCGAGCATGTCATCGCAGGCTGACAGGCATTGGATCCCCTTTCACTGACACCAATACTTAAGCCAATTGTTGTAATTGATCATCTTGTCTTCATATTGTGGCATCATGCTTGGTGAGGGTAGGATGAAACTCAAGGTCATCAAGTTTGCATATACTACATGGTGGTAAATGCTGTTTAGCAATACCTTACATTGCTTAACACATGACAATCATGCCTCAGGTGGTGCTGCTGGGCTGCCTATGTCGGATGCACATACTACACTCCCTGCACATATTTGAAAGCAGGTTGTGTCAACTTTGGCATCCCTTTCACTATATGAGGGAGTCAGAGAGAGGTATCATTTCCAGGGTTCCTACTGAGCCAGTGTGTGTGCTATGCGTTGCCTCTTTGCCAAGGCCAAGGCATACTGGGCATGCCTCTTTCTGCCTACTGGGGCAGGCTCAGGTTGTTCCTCCTCCGAGTCACGCTCTGCCTGTGATGGCCTTGGCAATGGTGGGGGGCTGTTTGGCCCAGGCCTATGCTGGTCCTGCTGCAGCTGTTTTCGCAGAATCATATTATGTAGCATGGCACATACCATGACAATTTGGGTACATGTAGTTGGTGAGTATTGCAAGGCTCCACCAGATGTGTCCAGGCACCGGAACCGTGACTTGAGCAACCCAAACGCACGCTCGATTACATTTCGTGTTTGTGTGTGTGCCTCATTATAGCGTTCCTGTTCAGGTATGTGCGTTTCTGATGGGTGTCATCAGCCACGGCTCCAGTGCATAGCCAGCATCCCCCACTAGGTGATCATGTGGGATGTCCCCATTGGCAAATGTCTGGTACAGCTGCATCAGATGCCAGATATGGGAATCATGGTAGCTTCCAGGGCAGCCAGCACACACATTCATTATTATGCCCTGGGCATCACACACGACCTGGCAGTTGATGGTGGGGAAGCCCTTGCGGTTAATGTAGGTCCTACACCGCTCACCGGCTGGTGCTTTGATGCGTATATGCGTGCAGTCTATTGCACCCACTACCTCAGGGTATTCTGCTATTTGCTGGAAGAGACGCATATTGCTGGCCAATACCTCATGGGAATTGGGGAAATATACATGATCACCAACATGTGCTGACATGGCATCCAGGAACTGGTGCAGTACCCTGGATGCTGATGCCTGTGATATCCCCATCATATCACCAGTTGGTCTCTAGAAGGTACCTGTTGCTAGTATTCTTAGGCCAACACATACCTTAGTTTCCACTGGGATGGGTTCCCCTCTGTTGGTTCTGCGTGTGAGGCATGGCCTGCACAGCTCAACAATTTGCTGCAGGAGGTCTCTGTCCACTCTATAGCGCTCCACTATCTCCAGCTCATGTAACCCCTGGTAGGTGACCCTGGGCCTGTACACTCTTCTCCGTCTCCTCACTGTGGGTTGTCCGGCAGCATTTGCATTGTCACCACCCTCAGCATTTTGCATATGTCGCCTTATAACAGCAGTGGCAGCCCTTAGCATTTTTTGTCTGAGTGAAGCTTTTTCAGTTTTCACTTCTAGTAGCTTACTCCAGTGTTGCAGTGTCTCTTGAGAGAAACAAACTGCACTGTTGTTTGCAGAGTTTTAAGAGCTGGGCTGGAGTAGTGTTCTGCCTGTGTAATTGGCTGATTCCGATTGTTTGCACCTGCTAGCTCTACTAGTATTCCCTGGTAGCTTCCTACTGTTTGTTGTGCTTCCTTTTTCCTTTCTGTTTCCTCAGGGGGGAGCGACGCACATACAAGCGCAAACACGCTCACAGCAGCTCACACGCACGCACACATGCTTAGACGGACTAATACTTGCTTATTCGGGTTAAAATGCGCGCACACCAACGCAAACGCGCTTACAGGTCTTTAAACAGCCTTATACATGCTTACTTCGGCTTAAACGCGCTCACTCACGCTTCCACGTGCGCACTCTGTCTTACTCGAGTTTACAGGCATGCGCATACCCGCTCAGCAAGAAACTTTGGTGTTATCCACAGTATACATCTTCCATTTCTTGGTTTTCCCTGGCCTACCTGTTGACACACCTCTTTCCATGATGTCTAACTGACAGCTAACACATGCCACTCTGCTCCAATGAGCTTCACTACTTTCATACATACCCCCCTTGTGATGTCACCTATCTCCTACTCTGTTATTCCCCATATCCTACTCCTACACTCCACTGACTGTGCCCATTTGCTATGTAAAAGTGCGATTCACTATCCTAACACTCATTTACATAGGATTGCCTACTAATGCTTGGTTACATGTCTTAGACTGGGCTTCTCCCCTTAGCAACCCCTACTCGGTGGCCATGTTGTCTTCAGCCTGCTATTCCCTTACATTGTAATTTAACAATTTTCATAAGTTCCACGTTTGTGGCTTTTATTTTCTTATTTTATGGTTTTTATAGCGCACCCCGTTTGCGCGGCGCTGCGCTATGCTTAAACATCGGAAATCGCTGAAAAAAAAAAGTATTTTTATTTTAATGTTGCATCTGGGAACATTTCCAATGGCTGTATATTTGGCCATTGGCATGCTTCCTCAACCATATGCAACCTTTATTTGGAGCTGACAAGGCTCCTTTGTGCTATTTGCAGAATGGTACTCAGTTGTCAACTGAGTACATTCCTGCAACTAACACGGCTCCTACTCGGACAGGTTTGTGCTTCCTGGATCGCAAATTTACCTCATTTGCATGCCTTTCGGCTGCAAGTGAGGTAATTTGCATATCCCAGCCCTGTCCGTGTAGGAGACGTTTTAGGAGCTCTCTTACACGCCCCTACAGGCTGTTCCTGGATCGCTCGTCAAACATGATGGCTGCATGGAGTCTGACTCTACTCATACACTCCGTGCAAGCCATCGTGAATCCGGCTGATTGTAAATGATACAGAGCTAAGTGAAGTTAAATGGATAATACATTTGCATTCAGATCAATGGCCTGGTTTAAACAATATTATTCCATTGAAACCGATGGTATAAACAAGGAGACCTACTATAAGTTAAGGTAAATGTTTATCTGTTTGAGCCATGGAACATTGATAGAGAAATTGGGCCCAATACTATTGGTCCTGAAAGAGGTGTGTAGCTTTTCAAGTTCAGTGATTGGACAAGTTGTTTCCCTGAAAGACAAGGAGACCTATCATAGGTTAAGGCAAATGCTTGTTTAATTGAGCCATGGAACATCCATAGAGAAATTAGGCCGAACACCATTGGTCCTGAAAGAGGTGTGTAGCTTTTTAAATCCATTGATTGGACAAGTTGTTTCCCTGAAAGGAAGAAGCTATGATCTAATATCCTAGAATATTCCCTTTTTAAATAAAACCCAGTCCCGTCATACATTCATACGATCTGAGGAAGAATGCATCAAAAGCGCTTATCGTAGAGATTAAGGGACTTTGTTTTCAACTTTTGTTGTTCATTGGAACTTTTGTCAGTTCTTGATGTTTGCTCTTATTCGACCGGACCTGCTTAACCAGCGTGTCAGGGATAGCCTTGATACAACCATATTGCTAAAATCAAGGAATTTTGCTTTTAATTATAGTTGGCTATTAAATATCTGTTTTTAACTGACCGGACTTGCTCATTCAGCGTGTCAGTCATATATATTATACGACCGTGGTGGTGCAGTGTGCTTGTTTTTTCTCCATACTTCTTTAAAGGTTTGGATGCAACTTCCATTTTGGAGGTAGCTACATGGTCATCTGTTCACACCTTCACCAAACATTACAAATTGGATACCATTTCCAGGTCCAGAGCAGGATTTGCCAGGGCTATTCTGCATGGATTTGTGGAAAATGTGTCTTTTCTTCATCCCAGTTCTTCTGTTGCATGAGATTTGGCATTCTCCCTCATATTATGGATACTGCAGCATATGAATAGAAAGACATAGAATAGTTGTGTAAAATCTTACCATAACTATAGATATCCTCCTCTTCTATATGCAGCACTGTAGTTCTCCCCCTGATAGTTGCCTGACTTCTGGAGACTCACTTCCTTCAGGCGGGTGCTTGGCGGCATTCATTTCTGAGGTAGGTGCATGCTGACATCCGTTTTATACCCGATGTCTGTTTAAGGCCGACATACACTGAGTGATGCAAGTAGATGCATGTAGCTTCGCAGTAGCATTTAACTTTGGTAAAACGACCGGATGTGCGAGGACTCCCTCATGATGTTCTTCGTGTTTCACTGTTGCAGTCATTACATTTGGGTTATCTGCTTGCAGGTAGACCCCATTCGGCCTGATTAACAAAGTCTTGGGTCCTGTGTCGGTTACTGTCCCTTCTTCCATGATGTTAGGTCATCACGGGTATAAAACATGCGTCCAACGCCATTACATCAATCTTTCTTGCGGTGCGGTGCCCGAAGCAGAAGCAGTTCGCAAGTGCCGGTCGGCCGACTCCTGCAATTTTCATTTTCGAGTTTCAGAACCGAAGTCTTCAACTAAAGCTAAGTACCCCGTTGGGGAAACCTTTTCTTGCTCCTTACTGATGTCAGTAAAAGTTAATAATTGCATTACTTGTGGAAAGCAAATACCTCATAAAGATTTTCATTCATACTGTATTCCTTGCCTAGGCCCTGACCACGAGGTACCTTGCTGTCGGTTTTGTGCTTTATTTAGTCAGCGCACTATCCGTCATCGGTATATTTCCGCCTGTAAATATTTCGGTTCTTGGTTTAATTATCCAGAAATGTCGTTGGTTAGCCATCCGACTACCGGGATTCTGAAAAAACGCAAAGATAAAGACAGAGGCAGGCCGCCGAAGTCCAAAACTGCCAACGACGCTTCTCCTAAGCCAGTCACCAGTTCACCAGTACTCAGTGAGGCGCTTTCGGAGACCCTGATACCCGCTACTTCTGATTCGCAGGCCTCTACTGAGACCCATTCAGAGTCTGGTATGCCACGAGATGCTTCAACTATAGAACCCGCGGATGTCTCTACCTTGGATGGGTCCAGAGCTGCTATGCAGGCACCAGCTACTGAGGGTGTATTCAAGCCTATGGACTTGCATATTAAATCGACGCCTCCTTCTTTACTTAGGCCTAAATCTCGAACCATGCCTAAAAACCTGATGCCCAGGCCACATGCTCAGGCCTCTATGCCTAAAAAACAAATGATAAGAATGGCTGAAGATCTAATAACTCTTATCAGGGGTAGCCAACCCCCCCTTCTTAAGAGGCCTAGGACTGAAGTTGATTATGAATCTTCTGATCAGGATTCTGTTTTTCTGATTCTACAACTCACCTCTCCTATCCGTTATACTTCACAATCTAAAAAAACACCTTAGCCTCAAATACCACTTCCTAACTATATTCTACCTTAAAACCATCACCAGCATTGCAGCTCAACTACTATTAGGAGGTGATATTCACCCCATCCTTGGCCCAGCAAACAACACCCATACCACACCTGACCCACTCCCCCATTTAAACACAAATTCACTGATTTACTCATACTAAACCTAAACATTTGCAGTATCATAAATAAAATAGAACAGTTACATGGAAGCATCTTTGTATATAACCCAGATATTATAGTGATTACAGAAACATGGCTTAAACCCCACATTAAAGATAACTTCATAACTCCACCTGGTTTCAATATATTAAGAGTAGACAGACCTCACAGAAAAGGTGGTGGCATTGCCCTTTTTTACAAATCCAATTTAAAAGTTCAGCTACTTCAAAAAGAAACCCCAGATTTCAACACTGCCGAGACCCTACTAAATCAATACAAACAACTAAACCTACTCAGCATTTATATACCACCAGGAGACAACATTAAGACACTATAATCTTTACTCCATTGGTCTTCCAATTCCTTGTCCCAAGAAACTGTACTCCTAGGTCATGTCAACATAGACTGGAACACCATACACTCACCCATAGCCACTAACCACATAAACCTATATAATTTCGTACAACTCATACACTCACCCACAAGAATTGACAAAACCACCAAATGTGAATCCACCTTAGACTGGATCCTGACTAACCAGCCCAATACTGATCACCTATCCGGGATACTACCTGATTCCCTCAGTGACTATAACCCAACCTTTCTCCTTCGTCACAAACTAAAATCTACCAACACCCCCACTCTTACAAATCTGCTCAGTCAAAAACTTCTCCCCAGTACAATTCTCAGAAGCCCTAAAATCCTGTGACTGAGCTCCTATAAAAACTCTTCCCCTGGATATTGCAGTACAATACTTTAATGCCAAATTCCTAGGGATTTTAAACCAACTAGCCCCACTGAAAACAATAAGAATGCAAAGTAACCCGGCTCCCTGGTTAAACAAAGCCACAATAATCTTACTCAAGACTAGAGACAAAGCTTGGTTAACTTGACAAAAATACAAAACTCCTGAAACTAGACAAAGCTTTGCTGAGCTCAGAAATAAAGCATAAAAACAGGTCAGGTTGGACAAGATAAACCACTATATTTCCCTACAAAGGAAACATAACAACAATTCTGGGCTGCAGTGAACAACATCCTCCAGCCTGGAAAAGTCACCACACCACCCCCAGATATCAAAGGTATTGATTCACATATAGCTTCTAGTTTCAGTAACTACTTTACCTCTTCAGTACTGAACCTGGTAAGTGCAATATCACCCATAACCCAACCTCAATCCTTAAACTACCAGATTAACTCCACCCCCTTCACACTCACCCCAGTACCAACATCTACCTTTCAAAATCTCTTAGCTAAACTCAAATCTACCACCCTAGCTGCCGACCGTCTTCCAGCTAAATATCTACAAATTGCATCCAAGGCCATCGCCTACCCCATCTCCCTACTTATTAACAGATCTATCGCCCTGCATACTACTCCTTCATTATGGAAAACCTCATACATCATCCCCCTCCACAAGGGAGGTTCATCTACTGACCTCTCCAACTACCGTCCCATTGCAATCCTATCACCTCTCTCAAAAATTCTAGAAAAATGTATCCACCACCAACTCCTTACCTACCTGCTAACCAACAACCTTCTAACTAAATCCCAACATGGATTCAGATTTTCCCATAGCACCAACACTGCCCTAATTAACTTTTCCAATACCATAAACTCGCACAGGAACCAAGGAAATCTGGTCTCTGCCACCTTCTTAGACCCTATCCAAGGCATTTGATACAGTTTCCCATAACAAACTCCTCACCTGTCTAGCAGAACTCAACCTTGATGACCCCACTCTACAATGGTTTTACAGTTACCTAAACAACCGGTCACAACTTGTCAAATGGGGCAACTCCCTATCCCCCCCAGTCCCTGTCACATGTGGTGTCCCACAAGGTTCAATCCTTGGCCCCCTTCTCTTCAACATATTTACAAATAATCTTCACCTAGCTACCATTAAAGCCAACATTGTCCAGTATGCGGATGACACTACCCTAATCTGCTCAGCAACAAACATCCAATTACTTCAAAGTAAAGCCCAAGAATCCTTCACTGAGGTAGAGAACTGGCTAAACAACTACCAACTAATACTAAACCCGCCCAAAAAAAACACAGCTAATACTATTCCACCCAACCAAACACTGCAACGCCACCTTTACCATCATGTCTACCAATGGCACCCTCATCACTCCAGTAACTGAGGCTAATCTCTTAGCCATCACTATTGATCATCAACTTAAATACAACAAACACATATCCCAAACTATCTCTAAAGTCCATAAAAAACTAGGTTGCCTATATCATTGCAAACTATTCCTAACCCCTGAGACTAGAACAACAATAGCCAGAACTCATCTCTTATCAACACTACTTTACGCCTCTCCAGTTCTCACCAATATTAACAAAACCAACCTGAACAAACTCTCTACATGGTACAATAAAATTGCTAGGTTCGCTGCCAATAATAGATCATATTCCCACCATTGCCTATCCCTATCTAAATTGCACTGGTTAGAATTTCCAAACCTCCTACGGTACCACCAACTGATCATAGCCCATCAAATTCTCTTCCATATGGAGAAGTGCCCTGCCCTTGCTGACATGCCAAACTTTCACAACCCTAAAAGGGAGCTACGTTCATGTATCAAAAACCTGATTGAAGTTAATCCATGCAATAACAGTTCTGGGGAGGCCTTATTCTCCCATGATGTTGCCAAAGCATGGAACACCCTCCCACCTGAACTCAGGCTGCAAAGTCAAACAGGCACCTTCAAAGGCCTTCTTAAATTACACCTCAATACTAACCCTCTCTGCAACTGCAAAGACCCCCCTTGAAGACCCACTTTTCCATATGTAAGTGACCTGCTGAAGCCTTTAATGCATACACTATACTCTCATTGAAGTGTACTTTTTGTATATATTGTAAATAATGGTACTACTCCTGAGTATCTTATTGTTCTACATAATTGTTTTTTGTACTTCATTGTTTCTCTTAACTTGTATGCCAGTTTTATTGTTATCTAAAGCATGTATGTACACTGTTATTTCTTTGGAGCTTTTCTCCCCAGGACTCCACTGAAAAAGGATACATGATGTCCAGTTGGACTTATCCTGGTAAAATAAATGTGAAATAATAAAATAATGTGGATTTGCCCTTATCTACTTATGAAGATTCTGATGCAGAGGACTCATTCCCTCTGCTTCCCCTCCTGAGGAGTTTCTTTTGTGGAAACCTTACATACCCTAAGGGAGCATTTCCACTGGGAAAGCCAGGATTTTCCTGATTTAAAAAAGAGGCTTAGGGATTTATTACTCCTAACTCAGCATAGGCCTTTACCTATTCCTCTTGTACTAGCCACATCCTACCTCCATCCCCTTGTTTTTTGGCTTGTTTTGTATGCCATGGAGCGGACATGTGTTTTTGATTTTCCTAACAGATTCCTCTCAGGGCTTAGCCTCCATCTCTCAGTTGACTTGAAAACTCTAAAGGGCTTGGTGCCCAAACCTGGCTATTATTCAGCTTAATTCAACTCAAGCTGGCTAATGATTTCGGCATGTGGAAGGTGCCCTGAAGCTTTGAAAGATGGCCAGCTGTTATATATGCAGGTTATGACCTATATAGCTTGAGCTGTTGCAGCGGTGATCATTCGAACATCTATTGTTATGGTAGGTTTGCTTATACAACCATACTGTTTCATTAGTCTGCTGAGGTGACATCCAATTTTCACCCTTCTTTTGTATCATCATTGCTTTATTAATGTTTTCAGACATTTGCTTGCCTTCTACAAAACTGCGTTGATCCATACCTGTCAATTTAGGGAGTGTCTTGGGTATTCTTTCTCTTCTGTTTTTTTGTAAATGTCATGTGACATTAGATGTCCTTCTGTGTCACTGTTGCACTATCCAAACAGAAGTGATCTCCTGCCCAGGGCAGCCTGATGCTCAGCCAGTATATAAAAGCTTAATGGTCTTGTATCCGCCGTACATCACATTTATGTTCCCCACACAGAATGTAGGGCATAAAAGGGACATACAAACGAAACTACCCAGAACTTCTTTGCAGCCAGTTTGAACGCCGTTACTTATAGTTGATCTGAACTCCTTGTTGCTGTACTTGAATACTGGGCCACCAGTTAAGTGCCCCATTGTTGTTTTTTTTTTTCTCCCCAATTTTACTTGGCCTTGCGTTTTATTTTGCTACCTAGAGTTCATGTCATCCAAAAAGGGAAAATGTCAGTGCAGGAGGCAAATTCCCCATAAGGATCGGCGTGAATAGTGTCTTTTTTGTTTGAATGTTTCCCACAACCATACCTCTCTTGTGTTATTTGTAAGGCACTTGTGCCTAAGACACTCAGAAGCTGTTTGTCTTCCTTTGCCATTTGTCTTGAAAACCAGTGGCTTAAACAGTTAGACTAGGCTACCATGGCAGAATCCTTTAACCCCAAGATAATCCCATTAGGTAAGAAGGCTAAGAAGTCTCAGATGGATTCTTTAGCTGTCTAGCTTCTATCCCTCTAGAAGTAGGTAGTAGCTCTGTAGGTCTTTCGGAGTCTACATTAGATTCCTCTGCCGCGACTCCATCAGAGGCCAGCATGGATTAGTCTTTTTGCGCATCCTCTGAAGCTTCGGAGGTATTTGCTCTGGATGTCAAGGGGGAATCACGGTTGATTATCTCAAAGTGTCCTATAGGGATTACACAGATATTGATCAGGGAGGAGGTTCCAGGTTCTCTTATTGACTTTTGCAAAGGGTCGGAACCTCCGGTATTTGTTAGGGCTGATGTCCCTTCCTAGACAAGACAAAAACTGAAGCATGTTTCAGTCCATCCTAAGGTTCCTCAAAGGGAATGGCAAGAGTTTACTCAAGGCTTGTTTTCTGCCTTGATGGCCCTAAAGCCTCCTCAAGGGCGTTCAGCACTTAATCCTCCTTGGACCTTCACCCATTATAAATGGCTTAAGGAACCAAATTTTTCAGATGACGATTCAGTGTCTGATGTGAGGGGTCTTTGTCCACTTCTTCACAGATGCCTTCACCTTTGGCTTATGGTTCTGATGAAGTGGAGTCTGTTAGCCATGAGTCTCCTTTTTGAGGAATTGTCCTTTGGGGACACAATTGCTAGGATGATGGAATACTTTGTGGAATTTTTTTCCAGTGGTGATATTCAGAGAAGAAATGAGTTGCTTCAGGTGGATACTCCTAAACCATCGGCAGTTCCTTTTGTATTGGCTGCTTTGTTGGATACGTTCATTGCTGCTTCCATGTCTCCTGATTTTCAACCTCCTGCTCTTAAGAAACTTGATAGGTTGTTTAAGGTTCCTGAGGATTGTACATTTTTATTTAAATGCCGTTCTGCCTATCATGCTGTGGTGTCAGTCTCTTCTGACAAACCTTTTGAGGTTTTTGCCCTTTTCCAAACTTTTGCCTTCTATTAAGGCTGGTTGGGCAAAGGAGAGGATTGGTAAGAAAGTTTACACTGCTTCTACTTTGGCCTTTAGGGCTGTTAATTACCAGACTCACATGTCCAGGTATGCTCTGACCTTGATTGCTGAGGCTTATCAGGTTATTTCTGACCTCCCTGATTTTGAAGGCAAATCCTGTGCCTTATCTATTTTAGATTCTGCTTCTCAAGTGGCTCACCACTCTTAAGTGTAGCTAAATGCTACTGACATCTCTTCTAGGTCTGCAGCTTTTGGGGGTCTGTCATGAGGTGTTATTCTTAGCTTCATCTCCAGTCTCTGCCTGAGGACATTAAGACCAAGTTGTTGGATGCTGCTTTGGATAATAATCATCTTTTTGGGACAGCTGCTGACATGTTTAAGTCTTTTCAAGTGAAAGGCAAAGCCTTGCAGTACCTTAAACATATTTTTGTCTTTCCTGTCCCTAAGTTCCAGAGGAATTGTCCTTCTTTGCTTTTTTTAACAGACAACCTTGCCAGGCCTGCAAGGGTGTGAGTCGGGCCCCCTCTGCTAGGACTTCTCAGATGTTTGTGGCCAGGAAGCCTCCTTTATCTGATAAGCCTGCTTCTCTTTGACAAGTCACCCCCCCATTTTTTTAGTCTAGGTTCCTATTGTCCCTTCCCTTCTCCTTCTCCTTTGTCTTTCAGATTGGTGTCTCATCACTTTATACTCTTGTTTTTTTTGTATCATCCATCAAGGGGTACTTCATAGGCTCAAAGGTGGCTATGGGAGTATTGACCCGAAGGTCTTTATAAGCCTTGCCGTGTGTACCCAATATAATACTAGAGAAACCCAACATAAAGGCTCTTGCCTAAACTTGAGATCTTGGTTAGCAACGACTGCCCATATTTAGGACTGTCATAGGTAAAATTCTTGGCAATTTACGGTTTTGCATCCAGTCATCCAAGCTACACTTAAACAGGGTCATAGAGGGGCTTTGTTTGATGTGAACTTGGTAGCCTATTCCAGTGGAGTGTCAATCTCTGAGACATATATCTGTCTCACCAGCAGGTCCTTTTTATGTTGCAGGCCAGGTTAAGTTCCCTAGTGCGGGTGACCCTTGTCCCATTTGACTTGTGGATGTGCAGTATTTCTGTTAGGTTTGAAGCTGATATTGCTTTGCTACTGAGTACAGTGATAGTGACTTCAGTCCATCAGCATATGACGTGCTGGAGACCCTGAATTTTCTTGATTAGAAATCTCTGCGTTCTCTCAAGTTGTTGCAGGTGCCTGGTAAGGTACCTTCCAGAGGGAGCATTGTACTCAATTTTTGGCCTGATGAGGGTCGAGTGCAGGGGTGTTGTAACCTATTTTGCTATTGAAGCAATGCCTTTGCTAATGAGTTGTGCAACATAGAATGTCTTTCTTACCAAAGTAGACACATGGTGGTCAAAGTTTAGGCTACAGTCAGCTTGCATTCCCAAGTCTCTTACTACTGAGTTGTTACTTAGGATATTATTATTTGTGCGACAGTCTGCAGGGATATTGTTTTCACCGAAGGGGATGATGATGCATTTTGTAGTACTGAATTTGAGTCCATGGCTTTGGCACCAATCACTGGTTTGTGTAAGCCCCTCTTGAAGTATATTGACATAATTTGTGGATTCAATGATTGCACCTAATCAGCAAACATACCCACAGCCCCTCTGTTTTAGCCTGAACTTCTGAGAAGTATATTCCAAACTGTAGGGGGCCCAGCGCTGACCCCTGTGGAAACCCACTGGTGACAGGTCTGCTAGTTGAGATCAAGTCCCCAACTTTGAGTGTGATCTGTTGGTGAGCAAGTTTGCAACCCACCTGACAATATATGGGTTAATATTCAACTGGGAGAGGTCATCAATGATAGCCGAATGTGGGATTGTGTCGAAAGCCATGGCTAAGTCAAGGTAGGCTGTATGCATAGATTTGCCTTCGTCTGTGGCTCTGGTGACATTTTTGAAGAAGTCCACCATGTTTAACAGGCATGATCTACCTTTAACAAAACCAAACTGTGTCGGATCAAGAGTTTGGAGATCTCCTATATCCTTATTTATAAGGTCCATGATGATTCGTCCCATGGCCTTACAGATAAGCGTGGTTAAACTTATGGCTCTGTAGTTTACAGGGTCTGTTGCTGTACCCCCTTTATGAAGGGGGGGTGATTGTTGCTGATGTTCTTCGTGTTTCACTGTTGCAGTCATTACATCTGGGTTATCTGCTTGCCGATAGCCCTCATTCGGCCTGATTAACAAAGTCTTGGGTCCTTCGTCAGTTTCTGTCCCTTCTATGACATCAGGTCGTCAGGGGTATAAAACATGCAGCCGACGCCATTACATCAGTCTTTCTTGCCGTGCGGTGCCCGAAGCAGAAGCAGTTTGCAAGTGCCGTTCGGCCGACTCCTGAAATTTTCATTTTCGAGTTTCAGAACCAAAGTCTTCACATAAAGCTAAGTACCCCGTTGGGGAAACTTTTTCTTGCTCCTTCCCGATGTCAGTAAAAGTTAATAATTGCATTACTTGTTGAAAGCAAATACCTCATAAAGGTTTTCATTCATACTGTATTCCTTGCCTAGGCCCTGACCACGACGTACCTTGCTGTCGGTTTTGTGCTTTATTTAATCAGCGCACTATCCATCGTCTGTATATCTTCGCCTCTAAATATTTTGGTTCTCGGTTTAATTATCCAGAAATGTCGTCTGTTAGCCATCCGTCTACCGGGATTCCTAAAAAACGCAAAGATAAAGACAGAGACAGGCCGCCAAGGTCCAAAACTGCCAGCGACGCTTCTCATAAGCCAGTCGCCGGTACTCAGTGAGGCGCTTTCGCAGCCCCTGATACCCGCTACTTCTGATTTGCAGGTCTCTACTGAGACCCATTCGGAGTCCGGTATGCCGCGAGATGCTTCAGCTATGGAACCCGTAGATGTCTCTGCCTTGGATGGGTCCGGAGCCGCTGTGCAGGCACCGGCTTCTGAGGGTGTATTCAGGCCTACGGACTTGCATATTAAACCGACACCTCCTTCTTCACTTAGGCCTAAATCTCGAACCATGCCTAAAAAACCAACACCCAGGCCACATGCTCACGCCTCTATGCCTAAAAAACAAATGATAAGAATGGCTGAAGATCTAATAACTCTAATCAGGGGTAGCCAACCCCCATTTTCTAAGAGGCAAGTTATTTATGAATCTTCTGACCAGGATTCTGTTTTTTCTGATTCTTCTGATGATCTGGATTTGCCCTTATCTACTTATGAGTATTCTGATGCAGAGGACTCCTTTCCCTCTACTTCCCCTCCAGAGGATTTTTCTTTTGTGGAAACCTTACATACTCTTAAGGGAGCATTTCCACTGGGAAAGCCAGGATTTTCCTGATTTAAAAGAGAGGCTTAGGGATTTCTTACTTCTACCTCAGCATAGGCCTTTAGCTATTCCTCCTGTACTAGACATTGTTGATGATGCTTTTTTCGAATCTAGTCTGGCCCCTGATTCCTTGCCTCCTGCTTCCAGAAAGCCTGACAGATACTACAGGGTCCCTGAGTCACACAAGTTCCTTTTTAAAAATCCTATTGCGGATCCAGAAACTATTTCACAGGGGCCCAAGGGCATTAAGGCTTCTACTGCTATAAATCCTACCTCTTCTGATAGAGCCTCCAGGGCGCTGAATAGATGGGGTAAGAAGGTTTACACCTCTGCAACCTTGGCCATTAGGGCTTTAAACTGCCAGTTTCATATGTTAAAGTATCAGCAACATGTTATTGGATTGCTTAAACAGAAAATGATGATTTCTGACTGTGTGGAAAATAAAGAATTACAGGATTTAATGCATTCTGCTGAACAGGTTGGAAAACATACTTTGCAATGCGGTTTTGATTCATTAGAGGCCTCTTGCAGGGCTGCTGTCAATGGGTCTGTGCTCAGAAGGCATGCTTGGCTTAAGGAGCAATCTTTGCCTGATCATGTTAAAGCTAAATTGTTGGATGCTCCCTTAAATCAGGACCGCCTGTTTGGCAACAAGGCTGAGGAAGTTTTTAAAAAGATGGAAGATAAAGCTAAATCTATGCAAAGTGTTAAAGATTTCTTACAAGTTCAGCCTCCTATTTTTAGTAGGCACTGGCCCTCTAAGAATTGGTCCTTTCCAGCCCCTTCCAGGTCTTCTGAAGCCAAACCCAGACACAGCAAAAACCTCAGGTTTCAGTCCCAGGGGACACAGGATTAAGCAGTGGGGGGCCTCTACTTCCAAATCTGTGAGTAATAAGACTCCTCTCTATGGTAAACTGTCTCAATGGCTTTCTTTTAAAATTTCCAAGCACTTTTCAACTCTCTGCCCCTTTGGGGGGAAAGATTGCTCTTCATGCAAAGAAGTGGGAACTCATTACCCAGGACAAATGGGTTTTGAATATAGTTTCCCAGGGATACAGATTTCACTTCCACACATTTCCAACACCAAGCGGGTGGCCAGACCTACCCCCAAATCAGTGGGCAGAGGCCCAAAAACAAGTACTTTCTCTCTTAAATATGGGGGCTATTCAACTGGTACCAGAAGAGGAAAAGGGTCAGGGTTTCTACTCAAGACTTTTCCTGGTACCCAGAAAAGACAATTCATGGCATCCTATCCTGGACCTGTCTAACACCTTTTTGGAGATTCCAAAATTCAAGATGCTAACTCTTCACCAATTACTTCCTGTGCTAGGCAAAGATGCCTAGTTGGCAACACTAGATTTAAAAGAAGCATACCTGCGCATCCCTATCAGGGAATCTTGCAGAAGATACTTACGCTTCAAAGCAGGCTACACGCACTATCAACTCTCTGCACTGCCCTTTGGCTTATCTACTGTGCCCAGGGTATTCACAAAGTGCCTAGCTTCAGTTATTGCATTTTGCAGGCAAAGAAATATTCAAATATACCCATACCTGGGCGATTGTCTAATTCAGGCAGAAAGCCAGGACATACTTTTGAATCATCTGGCCTTTGTACAAAGGGTTCTAACTTGTCTGGAGTACACCATAAACGAAAAGAAATCACACCTGGTACCCTGTCAACAAATTATATTCCTGGGAGCAAGCTTGAATACAACTTCCCAGATGGCTTACCTCATGCCAGAGAAACAAATTCATTTGACATCCTACTTCAAACAAGTGGCCACAAAAACCCTGCTATCTGCAAGCCAATAAATGCAAGCCTTTAGGTTCATGGCCTCCTGCATTCTTCTAATTCCATATGCAAGACTGCATATGAGGAAACTACAGTGGTATTTAAAAAGCCTATGGTGTCAACATTCTTAGGATCTAGAAGCAATGATACCTTGCCTACGCCTAGAGTTCCTTTGGTGGGCAGAGGCCTGCCACCAAAACAAGAGACTACCTTTCACACCACCCCCTGCCGCCCAAACCCTAACAACAGACTCATCAGACTATGCATGGAGGGCTCACCTGGCAGGGATGTGCATTCAGGGCAAATGGAACCCAAGTCAAATGCACCTGCATATCAATCAAAAAGAAATGTTAGCTGTACAGAATGACGGCCTTCAAGGACCACATTCTTCCAGGACAAATATTGGTAAAAAAGGACAACACCACTGTTATGTGGTACATAAACAAGCAGGGGGGTACACATTCTTACCCCCTCTGCAGACTAGCCATGGCATTGTGGAACACAGCCTTGAGCTACCAAGTGCAACTGCAAGCTCATTTCCTGCCAGGAAAATTAAATACATTGGCAGACGGACTAAGCAGAAACCTCATGGACCCACATGAGTGGAAACTGGAACCAATGATTTTCAACATGTTGACAAGCAAATGGGGGGCCCAGATATAGACCTGTTTGCCTCTTCCCAGAACTACCAATTGGACAAATTTTGCACAAGGACTCCCCACAAACAAACCTGGAAAGTGGATGCTCTGTCCTTCAGCTGGAAAAACATATCAGTCTCTGCCTTCCCCCCTCTGCGTCTGCTCTCCAAAGTACTACTAAAAATCAAACAGGACAAACCAAGGATCATTTTGATTGCTCCAAACTGGACACTCCAACACTGGTACCCTCACCTGCACAGTGTGTCACGGTTTTCCCCTTGGCACCTGCCTCAGACACCTTCCCTGTTGTCTCAGCAGGAGAACCAGATTCTGCACCCTCAGCTTCTAACACTGAACCTTGCAGCCTGGGCTAATTACATAATCTCTCCTTTACCATCCCTCAGTAAACCTGTGATGGATATCCTTTTAGAGGCAAGGTGGCCTAGTACTAGAAAATCTTATGCTGAAACATGGAAAAGATTCTGTGCCTGGAATCAATCCCAAGGGATGAGAACAGCAGTGCCCAATTTACCTCAGATTTTATAATACTTAACTGAGATGCTTCACAAGGCCCTGTCTTTTTCCTCCATTAAAATCCACGCCTCAGCCATTTCAGCTCATTATAACACAGAACCTCCCCTCTTCTCTCATCCACTGCTCAAGCAGTTCCTCAGAGGGGCCAGAAATTTGCGATCCCCCAGGAGAGCTCCAACCCCAGCCTGGGACCTTAACTTTGTTTTGGAGAAACTCACTCTACCTCCTTTCGAGCTAGCTGCTACTGCAGACTTAAAATTTCTTTCTTTGAAAATAGCTTTCCTTTTAGCTATCACCTCAACTAGAAGGGTATCTGAATTACAGGCCCTTATGGCATTGGAGCCTTTCATCATCTTTCATGCGGACAGGGTGTCCCTCAGAACCAATCCATCCTTCATGCCCAAGGTGTTATCCAGTTTGGCTCTTAATCAGTCCATTCATTTGTCAGCCTTCTTTCCCAATCCACAGAACAAAGGGGAACAAATACTGCATTCCTTAGATGTGCACAGACAACTCGGATTCTACTTGGACAGGACGAAACCTCAAGGGAAATCTGAACAACTGCTGGTGGCATTTGCTGCAGGGGCAGAGGGCAAAGCTATTTCAAAGCAAACCATTTCTAAATGAATAAGCCATTGCATTAATTTCTGCTATAAGCATTATGGAAAACCTATCCCTCAGGAGATCAGACCTCATTCCACCAGGGCTGCATCTACATCTACAACCTTTCTCAGAGGCGTCCCTACCAGGGACATCCTAGAAGCTGCTACCTAGAGTTCCATACATACTTTCACCAAGCATTATCATTTGCCAATTTTCTCTAAATCCAGAGCTGGCTTTGCCACTGCAGTCTTGCAGGGCTTTATAGCTGGTCGTAATGCTATCTAAATTCCTCCTCCCAACCATAGCTTTGGGAATCTACCCAAATGTAATGACTGCAACAGTGAAACACGAAGAACATAGTACAGTTGTGTACACTTACCATAAATGTAGATGTTCGAGTGTACTCACTGTTGCAGTCCTGGTTACCCTCCCTCCAGCCCCCTAACTTCTTTTGGCTATACCTCTACTTCCCTTTACTATGCTTAAAAGCCTTTTTGGTGTATTTGCTTTTTTGTTGGAGGTGTATCATTGTACTTTTATATTTAATTGCTTCCCATTAGGGGGGCACCTGACATCTGGGGCAAGAAAAACTGATGTAATGGCATTGGCTGCATGTTTTATACCCCTGTCGACCTGACGTCATGGAAGAAGGGACAACAACTGATGCTGGACGCAAGACTTTGTTAATCAGGCCGACTGAGGGCTACCTGCAAGCAGATAACCCAAATGTAATGACTGCAACAGTGAATATGCTCGAACATGTACATTTATGATAAGTGTACACAACTGTACTTTTTCCATTCAGCAGGAACAAAACCAGTGGAGTGTTAGTTAAAACCACCCATGACTATAGTGTTTGGTTGTAATTTGATTGAATTAAGTACATCCAAATTAACACTGTGGGTATCTTGGTTCATTGAAAGGGGGCCTATAGGTAATGATAACTTACCCACAGTTAGTGTGTTACCCTATGGATTTTTCCTGTCTAAGCAGTCTAGGTGTGTGTTTATCTTTGAAGATAGATACTCCTCCTCCTCCTTTTGTTCTCGCACTTTCGTTTTGCAGTCTGAAAATGTGGAAGGCATTGTAACCTTGTAAGGCTGGGTACTCTCTGCAGCCCTGAACCAAGTTTCTGTGACTGTGCAGACGTCCACATCCTTCAAGGAGAGGAGTGCTTCCACAGAGTGCAGTTTCTGTTTTAAACTCCTAGTGTTTAGCAGCATAACCTTTATTTCTGAGTGATATTTTCACGTTGGAAGTTTTGTTCTTTAGACCTTGCCTAAAAATGGCCACTGAACAGCAAAAGCGAAAGCAGACTCCACGTAGCAAGCTGCCAAAACTGACCAGGCAACATACTTTTTAACGTATATTAAGTTTATTAAAAAAACAACAATGTTTTCATCCTCCTGAATCGGAAGACTTCTTCAGAAAAGACGAACAGACAGTCCAAGCTTTTTTTAAAAACTTTCCACTCAAAAATTCAAATGTTTTAACCAATCAATGAGTGTACTAATAAAGTACGTCTCAAAAATTAGAGCCATGCACAAAACTTGCTAAAACACACCAGAGTGCGCGTAATCAATACATAATAAATAAAATGCACAAGAGTGTATAAATATGTATATGTATACACCTTGAAATTAAATATTAAATATTGATAAACAATAACTAAAATAACAAAATATAAACCACATAAACATACACGCAGTTTATATTGGAGCACACATTAAATGTTCTTCAAACCCAACATGATATATACACCGTATAAAGCATCAGCACTCTGTTAAGCTTAAAGAATAAGCATGTTAGAAATAAACACGCTAATTGCGACAATGTTTCTATAAAATACCATACTGTTACAAGGTTACTAAGAAGTGGATATTGAAAAGACGAAAAGACACAATCTTACAAAATAGTAAAAAAAAATCGGTCTTAAAAAATAAAATAACCTGTTACAGAGTAGCACTGTTGCAAGGTTACTAAGAAGTAAATATTGAAAAAACACGATCTTACAAAATAGTAAGAAAGTAAGTCTTACAGAATAACCTATTACAAAGTACCCCAAAAAAAAAATCAAAAATAACTAACCAACAGTTGAACTTGTTAAATGAGAAAATATTAAATCTTAAATTAATAATGCATAAATTTTATGATTAATGTATAATTTATAACTTTTTATAAACATAGAATACTTTTCAAAATTGTTTTTTTAGAGTTACTTGTTATCTCAAGCAACTCTTGAGTTTCAAAAGGCAAGTGATGGTTACAATTGTCGTTTAGGCCAGGGTAACTGAAGGCATTCAACAACAATTGCCATTCTAATTCACGACATTCAAGTAGTATTGAAGTAGGCCCCCCTCTATTGTCAAACATCAATTGGTCTATAGCCAAAAAAGTAAAAAGAATGGTCAAGGTTGGTGTTGATATGCTTAGCTAAAGCGTTATCACACATATTTTTAGTGATCGCATATATATGCTCATAAATTCTATCGTGAAATTTGCGATCAGTCTTCCCCACGTAAAAAGTGTTAACGAACTTGACAATGATATCAGGTCTAATGCAGATTTTGTGAGATATAAATTTGAATATGAGAGTTTTTACCAGCATTGATCAGATTTTAGAAAAATTAAAGCAAAACAAAATCAAGAAATTAAATAGAGATCGTACAGCCTATGCTAATGGGGTAGCATATCCTAAGCCCCATTTATCCCAAGTATGGCAGAATAAAAACTGTAATAATATGAACGAACCTGGCCAGATGAACTTGATTAATTCTTTGGATAACTCAGGTGATGTTAACACAGGTCTGGACTCTAACGTAGTTCAAGAACCTGAACCATTAAGGCGCAGCGAAAGATTACAATCTGTTAACAATAATAACACTATGCAACATCCCACTGAAGTTATCAACAATTATGGTGATAAGCAGGGTTTTCAAAAAGGAGCCTCAGCCAAGAATTCATCGAAACCACAACGGTCTCGGAACCAGGGGAACAGATCCTGGAACAACAGGAGGAAGAGATAATTGATGTCTTCCCTTTCCCACTGGACAGTCATGCTGTGAAACCGTGTGTATTAAAAATGTCAATGGTGACTTTAACATTTATAATTTTTCGGCAATCACTATAGAAGCTGACCTGGTGGAACTTTTAGCAAAGGGTAACACCTTTGTACCTAGCAAAAACATGAATATTGCCAAAACTTTGTTGGACCTGAAATGTTTTGTGAGGAAACTGAACCTTGCTTTTCTTTTAGGTAACCAGTATACATCTAATGTTCCATTTAAACCATTAAGTACTTTTAATCCTCCATTACACCCCTTATTGCGTGTGTTCGAAGGAGTGTGTGAGCTTGATATTAGGCATATTGCACACACTCGAAGACACGCTGATCATCACAGAACTTGTAATGTTTCTTTTGAACAGATTCAAGCTTTGAATTTCATTAGATCTTCCATGGTACGGTGTATAAAACCAGATAAGGGGGGTGGACTTGTTATTTTTGATAATGCAGACTATAACATTAGGATGGAAGCAGTTTTAAATAACCTGGCTTACTGTAAAGTATCACTAAATGAGTACAATGTAGCCTTGTCTAGAGTTAAAAGCTATTTCAGAGACTTATTTATAGAGGCATAAATTGATGTGGATACTTTCAATTTTATCAATATACCCTTTCCTCAGCTACCTATTATGTTTGGTATTCCAAAAATTCATCAAGACATCCAAAATCCTCCTATGAGACCCCTCATCTGTGCACGTGAATCTTTAACGTATCCTTGTGCTAAAGTGGTTGATTTTATACTTCAAAAATATTTGAAAAAAATCCCACAAGTATGTAAGGATTCGTGATCCTTTTTGGAAAGCCTTAATGATTTGTTTATCGACCATGACCATGGTTTTTTGACGATCGACATGGTCGATCTATACACTTCAATTCCACACTCGGAAGCAGTGGAATGGGTGTCTTTAATGTTAGGTGAATTAAAAGCCTCAACCAACGATATATACGTAGTCTCTGAACTAATTGACATTATATTGACTAATAACTTTTTTACATTTAATGGTCAATATTTTTTGCAACAACATGGGGTAGCTATGGGCTCCCCATGTGGGGCTAGTCTAGCTAACTTGTTTGTCGCCTATTGGGAAAAACAATTTGTTTTTGACAAACCAGAAATTTCAAACTTATTTGTGTTTTACACCAGATTTCTGGATGATATTTGTATTGTCCTTAAAGGCGACAGCATGGTAGCTGATAAGCTTTTAGAATACTTTAACTCTACAACAACATTTCTTCAGTTCACTCACAGCTTTAATTCTACGAGCATTGATTACTTGGATGTAAAACTGTTTAAGGACCCAGCTTGTAATAGATTGTGTTCAAATATTTATAGGAAACCAACTTATTGCAACTCATTTCTACACTATTCTAGCGCACACCCTTACAAACAGAAACGTTCTATTGTCAAGGGGCAATTAGAGCGGCTAGGATGTGTTCTGCTGAAATAGATTTTTTAGCGGAGTGTCAGTTATTGAAAAACATGTTTGTGAGCAGGGGATATCCTAACCAACTTGTTCAAGAACTTATCATTGCGGTCATTAATAAACGTAAGTCAGGGTTATTTAAACCTATTTTACTTTCAACATCTTCTAATAAAGAAACATTTGTTTCTACAATTGAAAGACAAGATGTTTCCGACACTATTAATAGTCATATTACTTCTGTCAGGCTGAACACTGTTAATAATTTAACTGTTAACTCCATTCCTATAAACCAACACAAGTTGTCTTTCATTACAACATTTAATAATGACAGTGACCAAATAAAACAGTCACTGTTTAAAAATTGGTGTTTGTTATATAAGGACAACCTTCTGATGGAGAGAATTGGTCCATTTCCACTTATTGTTTATAGGAGAGGTGTAAATCTTAAAAGCCTCTTGGAGAGCAAAAAACTTAGAACGTATAATAGAACTTGTGGATTTTTTGCTTGTGGCTTTTGTAGTATGTGCAGACACGTTAAAAATAGCACCTTTTTTGAAGTTGAAAGTAGAAAATTTAAAATTATGCACAAACTAGATTGCAATTCTAAAAGCATTATTTATTTGGCTAAGTGTAAAATTTGCGACACTTTTTACGTGGGGAAGACTGATCGCAAATTTCGCGATAGAATTTATGAGCATATATATGCAATCACTAAAAATATGTGTGATAACGCTTTAGCTAAGCATATCAACACCAACCCTGACCATTCTTTTTACTTTTTGGCTATAGACCAATTGATGTTTGACAATAGAGGAGGACCTACTTCAATACTACTTCAATGTCGTGAATTAGAATGGCAATTGTTGTTGAATGCCTTCAGTTACCCTGACCTAAAGACAATTGTAACATCACTTGCCTTTTGAAACTCAAGAGTTGCTTGAGATAACAAGTAACTCTAAAAAAAACAATTTTGAAAAGTATTCTATGTTTATAAAAAGTTATAAATTATACATTACTCATAAAATTTATGCATTATTAATTTAAGATTTAATATTTTCTCATTTAACAAGTTCAACTGTTGGTTAGTTATTTTTGATTTTTTTGGGTACTTTAATAGGTTATTCTGTAAGACTTACTTTCTTACTATTTTGTAAGATCGTGTTTTTTCAATATTTACTTCTTAGTAACCTTGCAACAGTGCTACTCTGTAACAGGTTATTTTATTTTGTAAGACCGATTTTTTTACTATTTTGTAAGATTGTGTCTTTTCAATATCCACTTCTTAGTAACCTTGTAACAGTGTGGTATTTTATAGAAACATTGTCGCAATTAGCGTGTTTATTTCTAACATGCTTATTCTTTAAGCTTAACACGGTGTGTATATCATGTTGGGTTTGAAGAACATTTAATGTGTGCTCCAATATAAACTGCGTGTATGTTTATGTGGTTTATATTTTGTTATTTTAGTTATTGTTTATCAATATTTAATATTTAATTTCAAGGTGTATACATATACATATTTATACACTCTTGTGCATTTTATTTATTATGTATTGATTACGCGCACTCTAGTATGTTTTAGCAAGTTTTGTGCATGGCTCTTTAATTTTTGAGACGTACTTTATTAGTACACTCATTGATTGGTTAAAACTTTTGAATTTTTGAGCGGAAAGTTTTTAAAAAAGCTTGGACTGTCTGTTCGTCTTTTCTGAAGAAGTCTCCCGATTCAGGAGGACGAAAACGTTGTTGTTTTTTTAATAAACTTAATATACGTTAAAAAGTATGTTGCCTGGTCAGTTTTGGCAGCTTGCTGCGTGGAGTCTGCTTTCGCTTTTGCTGTTCAGTGGTTGTTTTTATCTTTTCGTTTTCTCCTTGCCTAAAAATGGCACAATGGAGAGGCAAGTGCCTTAGCCAGTAACCGTACACCTTCTCTGGCAAAGCAACGTGGTCTATCAACGATGTCATCCCTGGCTTACAGGAACTGGATCCCCGTAGAATGACACCAGAAACTAAGCCAATTGTTGAAATCGTTATATTTTGTTTATATTGTGGTATCATCCTAGGTGAGGTAGAATGCTGCTCTGTGCTATGGATATACCTGCCTGGGGCACATTCATTGAGCTCCAATCATGTCTCTTCATATAGTCCAATAAGGTACATCTCAAGTCATTTACACCAACATGAAGTATGACGGAGTTGTAACGGTATTTGTTGTTGAGAGACTCAAGTGCATGTGTGATCTGATGGATCCTGGCACCTGATAGATAGCTGACCATAACCTTCTCCTTGTGCAGCCTGGTGAGTGAGACATCTGTGTGTGTCACAGTGGAGTCACATATGACTAAAAAATTTGGTTTAGATGTGCTTTCTCTTAGGGGCTTATTTTGTGAGACACTGGTGCTTGTGTTTTTATGTGTATTGAGTGCTGTAGATACTGTTATTAGGTGTAGCATGTTTGTGTTTGGAAGATTTCTGATGAATACTTCCGTATATGATGGTTTGTGTTGAGTGCCATATAGTATGTGACAGACAACCTGTTCAGTGTTACTGTTCTGTGTGCGAGAGAAAAAAGATTCCAGATTTTAGTGTAGACGCATCTCTCCCAAATTGTACTTGGGTGATTTAGGAGAGGGATGTTTGTGTACATGAACCAATTGCTACACTGCCTCTGGATATCCATGTCAATCAGGCTGGTAGGAGAAATGGAGTGAAACTGACCATCCATAATGCTAGGTGAAATCCTGTTTTCACAGTGGGGAGAGAAAATGGAGCGGTGTGGTATAAACAGGGTTTATACTAATGGGGTGCTCTATAAAGGGTCCATACCAGTGGGGGTTCTCTAAATGGTATGAGACTATTGTGAATTTGGTGGTTTTGGGACTATTTAAGGGGCAAAAGTGCATGCGAGGTGCTCTCTGATCAGTTAATTGCAGTTTAAGGACTTCTCGGCCAGATCACGGACAGCTGTTAAGAGAAAATTTATCTACTGAAGTTTTGGCATCTGTAACTGCTAATGGTTACCCCCCTCACTGCGTGGTAGTGCGTGATGGTGCACCGAGGTGCACTACACATAAACAAATGATTAGAGCAGAGCAGTGGCTGGTCACCTAACTCTGTGGAGCTGTGTTAAAACAAACGTAAACCCACACAAACGCAGGGCTTATGTAGCAACATTAAGCAAACTGAATTAAACAATTTAACAAATAAAAAAGCTCAAAACTGGGTCCTGTGCCAGCAACCTTCAATCAGATGAGTCCTAACTACACTC
Organism: Protopterus annectens; assembly: GCF_019279795.1. Classification (NCBI taxonomy): domain Eukaryota; kingdom Metazoa; phylum Chordata; order Ceratodontiformes; family Protopteridae; genus Protopterus; species Protopterus annectens. The sequence goes on along the minus strand of NC_056735.1, from coordinate 172,089,108 downwards.
TCCTGCCACAAGGGTGCAGGGGGGCCTTTTGCAACAAAAGATTGCCTAGATTTAATGCTCAATTTAACAAACAGAACAAGATAATGCTGGTCTGAATCTAGTGTATGCTACAGCATACAAAAGATGCAACAAATCAGCAGTAACAGTTTTAAAAAATCAGCAATATAGGAAAAATACAGTTTAAAAATGAAAAATACTGTATAAAATTGTACTTATGGTTAGCAGAATGCAACAGATTCCTTGAATTGCACAGATGTAGTCTCTCCCTCATTTTTCAGGGATTCCTCAACCTCCGATAGAGCCATTTCCCGGAGGTCTCAGGGTCCCTCTTGAAGCAAGGGACCATTCACCCTGCGCCCCCTTCCCAAGTAGGAAAGGGTGTTTATTCCAAGGTGTTCCTAGTTTCGTAAAAGAAGGTCATTTGAAGACCTCTTCTGGATCTCTACCAGCTGAACACCTTTCTCAAGATTTCTTCTTTTCTGATACTTACTCTTTAAACGCTGTTTTCCTTTTATTACACCAGGCTTTTCTGGTGTCATTGGATCAGAAAGAAGCTTGCCTTTATATCCCTATTCACCCTCTTTTCAGGACGTGTTTACCTTTCTCTGCGTCTTCCTTTCATTTTCAATTCTTTGCTTTGCCCTTTGGGCTCTCTACTGCCCCTAGGGTATTCACAAAATGGCTAGCTTCTGTGATTGCTTTCTGCAACTTCCAAAAGTCTGTTTTGATTCCCTCTCAGGATCATGTTATCTGGGATGCAGGATTCAGGCAGTGCCAATGTTGGCCTCTCTTCCACCTCCAAAAGTTTTGTCATTGACCGTCTTGTTTCAGTCTCTTCTTCTTCTGATTGCCGTGCCAGCCAGGAAGTTTCTTCAGGCCCTGTGTTTCATGGCCACTTATATTTCAATGCTTCCTCTTGCCAGACTGAATATTATTTAATTTGTTTATTATTTATTTAATATTTGACTGGGAAATTCCAACTGGGACAGAAACCATTTTCAGCTGAGGCCTGGGGAGAAATGCTTCAAACGTATGTCATTGGAATATGGGAGGAAACCAGAGCAAATGCAGGGAAGGACATGCATACTCCGCACAGAAGGCAACCCAGCAGAGAATTGAACTGGAGAACCTGTTGCTGTGAGGCAGCAATGTTAACCGCTACACCACTATGCTGCCCATATGAATATGTGGAAGTTTCAGTGTTCTCTCAGGTTAGTTTGGCTGTAGCATTGTCACCCTCTGGATTTCAATGTACCGCGCCTTCCCTGTCTAAAGAAGGAATTTGAGTGGTGGATTCAGTAGTTTGCTCTCAACCCAGGCTGTCCTTTCAACTTCAGCCCCTTCTCAAGAACTGTTCACTGATGCATCAGATATGGGGCCAGGGGGCTTCTTTTGATCACTTGAAAGTTCAGGGTCTCTGACCTTCCCATCAGAAGTCAGACCATATCAACATCAAAGAGATGAGGGCTCTGATTCTGTTCCTTCAAGCTTTTCACCCTGTGTTCTTTCCAGGCCCTTTGAAGGTGTACATAGACAACACTACGGTGATGTGATACATCAACAGGCAGGGAGGCACAAAACTCACCTTCTGTGCAGGATGGCTCTTCAGGCTTGGGAGATGGCTGTTGGATATCAGTTAATTCTTCAGGTGGTATGCATTCCTTCAGAGCACAATCTAGTGGCAGACTCTCTGAGCAGGTTCAGAACGTGGGCTCACTAATGGATGCTTCACAGAGGTGTTATTGTAGACATTGTCCATCGGTGGAGTATTCCTCAGGTAGATCTTTTTGCCTCCCCTCTGAGCAGGCAGATCTACTTCCAAGAGTCCTGCAGAAGATTCAGCTGGACTCTCCAAAAGTCTTGCTAGTGACTCTCTTTTTTGTCCAAGACAGCACTGGTGTTCCCCCTATTAATGCATCTAGCTGGGGCAATCACCAAAAGTTACCTCACCAGTTGAATGTCCTCACACAGGACAAGAGGTCTCTCATCCATCCTCTGTTGTCCTCCCTTCAACTGACACTATGGGTGATAGGGTTTTGATGCCTTTCAGGCACCTCTTTTCTGAGGGTGTGGTAAGGGTTTTACAGGAGGCAAGGAATCCCTCAACCAGAAAATCTTATGTCCAAATGGAAAAGATTTTCTGTCTGGTGCCATGCTCCGTAACCAGGTCCCCTTTTCAGTGGTGGTCCCTCTGGTCCTCTCTTATTTGTGTGAGTTTCTCCAGTCTGGCGTGGCGTATTCTTCTGTGAGGGCCTGTTTGTTAGCCATTTCTGCTTGTCTGCCCTTGAATCCTCCTTTGACTCCTCATTTTGAGGTCAGTTTCTTATTAAAGATGTCCTGCATATTAAGTCTCAAAGGAAGCCTATTCCTCCACCTTTGGACCTTAATTTTGTTTGGAAAAATTGACTCTGGCTGCTTTTGAGCCTTCAGATTCTCCTCCTTTGCAACACTGTACCTGGAAGATTATTTTGTTACTGGCTGTTACTTCTGCTTGGAGGGGTTTCTGAGCTCCAGGCCCTTATGTCCATTCCTCTTTTTTTCTCAGGGACATGGTGTCCCTTCATACAAATCCTCCTTTTATGCCCAAGGCTAGTAACTGAGTTGTCCTTGAATCAATCGGGACAACTTCTTTCCTTTTTCCCTTCTCAGTCTGCTAGCGAGAGGGTACTGCATACCTTGGATTTGTACAGACAGCTGAGGTTCTACTAGGATAAAACCATGACCATTCATAAGTCTGATCAGCTTTTTCTTTCCTTTTTATCCCAGGACATTGGGTTTGGCTGTATCTAACCAAACCATCTCATTCTGGATATCTAAGACCATATCCTTTTGTTCTTCTTTTCATGGCAAACCTGTGTCTACTTCTGTTAGAGCTTATTCCACTGGAGTTATTGCCTCTTCTGGTGCCTTCTTCAAGGGGTTGGACATCAGTTCCATCCTTGAAGCTGTTACTTGGTCTTCAGTGCATACCTTTACTAAGCATTATAAGTGTATATGGAAACCATTTTATTTAAGTTTGTTGAGGGCTGTCCTCAGCCTTCTACCTCCCATTGTTTCTTGAGCTTTTTTACTCTCCCTTCTGTTTTGGATACTTCAACAGTGATATAGAATGACATATTACAGTTGTGTAAAATCTTACACCAGTAGATATCCTTCTCTTCACTATTGCAGTATTCACTCCCTCCAGCCTCCTCTTGTTTGCTGTGGTTTTTGTTTGATTCCCTTCTTGCATACCTTAATATGCTAGAAAAGGATTGTATTTTTTTATACTAGAAACGGATTGTGTTTTTGTCTGCTAGAAAATGATGTGTTGTATGGGATTATGTTGAGACAGTATTCAGTGGTACTGCATTTACAGTTGTGCATTGGTATTGGTGTTAAAAGTATTGCTATATGTTTAGTGTAGACCATTTAAAGGAGGTGATTAAGGTGCAGCTAATGTATTACCTGTGTAGGGGGAATTTTGTATGCTTGTGGTAAACGCTAGAGTGCTTGATAGTAAGAAGTATGTTGCAGAGCTGAGCTGTGAGTTACTGTTGATGCCTTTCTTTGCTGTGGATTACTGTCTTTTGTGGAGGACTACAGTGATGAGCCATCTCCCTTATCCATATGTAGACAGTGTGTTTTTTAACATCTTTATTATGGCATTTAAAAAGTGACTTGGGTACATGTGCAGTAATAAAAGAGCCAATCATACTAACATTTCTTTTATTTTCATGCAGTATACATTTTAACAATTTTCATTCACTCCAGCATTACATAAATTAATTGGTCAGTCCCTGCCTCCTTTAAACCTCACTCCTCCTCCTGAGCATTATTCTGCATGTATTTTTCCCAAAAATGTTTTGTTTCTATGTAGCTTGTCCCTTACCTATTCTAATGATCCAATTTCCAGTTACTTGTGTCCTTTGCAATATTCAGTACTTCAGTTACATTCTGTTTAGATTTCCATTTTATAATTGTTTTTTTTTTCCCCTCAGGCAGTAGCATTACACTTAGTAAGGCCTTACTATGATTCACTATGGTAAAGTCGAAGTGGACTTTGTCGAATCCACTTTAGATGAAGTCCGGAGGCCGAACGGCGACAGTGTTGAACCCGAGATTGTCAAAGTACAAATCTCACCCCATCTCGATCCATGTTAAAGCCTGTTCTGAGGTCGAAGTCCAGACATTTTTCGACAGTGTCAGAATTCGACATTGTCACTTTCACGGACGTGGGTCGATGATCCCGTCATTCGACTGAGTCCGTTTTGACTTTACCATAGCAAATCCCTTACTATATCTTTGCATTTAAGATTCTGTAATCCAGATCGGAATAATTATTTGCGTAGTTGCAACCATTTGCTCCCCCCAACAGTTCTGCCAAAGTATTCTGTTGAGAATGTTGTGTGTGCAACTCATTGCATTCCCATAAGTATGTTCCCAATTACTGATGTCTTTCCTGTCACACCTCCAGCATTTGCAGTCTGCTCGAGGAAAAAAAAAATATCTGAATTCCGTTTCTGTTCACACATTGCTACTTTATATGTCACCTTTTCATTCACTCTTCCCACTCTTTTATAACCTCCTCTGATTGATTCCAATAGTCACCTTGCAATATTTTATATGCTCTGTGACAACCTCACTTCAGTCCGGGGCAGTAATTAAGGAGCTTCAATCCTCACCACTCTGTCTGGTAAGGGAACGTCACTGAAAAAAGAGATAGAAGTGCACAATTTCCACTAAGAGTACACCAGAAACAGGCTCCAAACCTGGAACTGGACTATATGCTTCACTCCATGTCCCCAAATGAGTCTTCATACTAACTACTGCAGAGCACTGTGTCCCAGTTCTAGGTATTTGATGCACTCATTCTTAAATATTTGATATTCACACATCCAAACACTCTTGGGGAAGGACCAGCACAGATTTACCTGCTATGTCTTCTTTCCCAAATTACAAGGTAGATTACAGCCACCAGTCAAATACCACAATACCCTTCAAAAGGGGTGTTCAGTTATATTGATATAAAGGATAGCATGTAATCCAAGCAGTAAACTATTTTGGATTGGGCCTGGTGTTATCTCAGTAAGCATAAACACTCTCAGGTTATTCAACGTGCTTTCTGAATAACCAGCCGCAGTAAAAGACAGTAAAATATTTAATAAATAAAGTGATTTAAACATATGTACACTGAATAACCCATTCTAATAAACCACAGAGTTTCACACACAGGAATTATGAAAATGACTGTATGATAGGTTTCACACTGATTGCAGAAAAACTCATGTTTATCTAACTGTCTAAAGAGCAACTGTCCCTGTCTAAATCTAATTAACTCGGCAAGGCAAGGTGATACTCTTATTTCTGCAAGGAAAATAATAATATATGTCCACTCTTCTGGCTGTTGTCTGGTTATCAGCGACTGGAACAGCAGCTCCTACTATTTCTGCTGAACAGCTCTGGAAAACTCTCAGTGATAACTTCTGATCTGGAAAACAACAACTGTCAACTACAACAGCTATTGAACTACTACTGTTGCTACTGAACTACTGGACTTTGACTCAGCACCTACTTTCATAGCAGAATTTTTTAAAAGTCACAGAAAGCTGTTATGAGAATTCTACTCCCTCATGTCAGACTTGTAAAAAGTAAACAAAGCAGCTTCTGTGGAAATTATATTTCTTTCAGCTGTGGCACATGATGATGACAGCACATCTAGGTAAGCTGACTGGCATAACCTACATTCAGAATTCTTTTAAAAAAAAACGTGTACATTTGATCAGCCAGAAGAACAGTGTTTGATTCAAACATCTTACATAAATCAACTAGCATATATAACACAGGGTAATTTACAATTATTTACAAGTATTTACAAAACTTCAGCCTGTCATGCTAGCACAGACAGCACCCATTATCCTCACATTTCTCCCCCCTTTGAAGACTTTAGCTACATTTTCAAGTGACTCTAGAAAATCTTCACTTGAAAAAAATGGGGATGTCCTAAAATGTATCAACCAATAACCTGTCTTGAGAATCCTTTCTGGACTGGCTAATGCAGGGGGTCCTCCCAAAGCCTCTTAAGCTTCTGGAATGCCTGCTCACAATCTGTGGTCCACACCATTTTGTCTGGCTTGTTTTTCCTTGTTGGGTTAGTGAGGGTACAGCTGTTATACTATAGTTGGGCACAAATTTCTTATAGTACCCTGCTGTCCCTAGGAAAGCTCTCACCTGCTTTTTGGTAACAGGGACAGGCCGCGCCTGAGTAGCTTCCACTTTGGCAGGTTGTGGACTGATCTTACCACTCTGTCCTCTATGTCCTAGATAGGAGACCTCTGCCATACCCACCTGACAGCTTACTAGGTTTAATGGTCAACCCTACTTTTTTAGTCTACCTAAGACCTCCCTGACATGTTGAAGGTGCTCTTGGTAGGAATGACTGTAAATGGCAGTATCGTCCAAATAAGTGAGAGCATAATCTCCTGTTCCCATTAAGATATGATTTACTAACCTCTGGAAAGTTGCTGGGGCATTCTTCATCCCAAAGGGCGTCTTTGTAAACTCGTATAATCCAAAAGGTGTTACAAAAGCTGAGCCGTCTCTAGCAATGTGAGTCAAGGGTACCAGCCAGTATCCCTTGGTCAGATCAGTAGTGGTCAGATACTTAGGCCTGCCTAGCTGTTCTAAAGCTTCATCTATTCTAGGCATGGGGTATGCATCTGACTCTATGTAACTGTTTAACTTTCTGTAGTCTGCAGAATCTTACACTACCATCTTCCTTTGTTACCAATACTACTGGGGAAGCCCAAGAACTGCTGGACTCCTGGATTACCCCAAGCTCCAACATCTCCTTTATCACCTCCTTCAAAGTGTTTGACTTGCTCAGGCACCCTATAAGGAGCTTGTTTGATAGGACTTTGGGGTCTCGTATCCACATGGTACTGCACTAGATATGTACACCCAGGTTTCCTGGTAAACATTCCCCAAATTCCTGCAGTCTGAAGTAGTTGACTTCATTTGTCTTCAACCTGTGGGTCACGGATCCATATTGATCTGACACGGCTGCATAACCAGCATCTGATTCGAACTCCAAGCACCTCCCCTTACCCGTAATACCCCCTGTCTCCTTCCTCCCCTAATATCTCGTTTGCCGCTGAAACAGCTAGCATCGTGGTCTGAGCTCTGAGCGTCTTTTGGGTAAGTGAGTTGGTTTTTCGGTACTTTTCTACCCATCTTTACAGATTTCTATTCTTAATCTATCCTACCTTCCCTTACCTGCATTTGGTCGTCAGTTAAAAAAAAAAGTTCTTTCCCTTTTCATCCTTTCCTAGTTTTTGTGTGTGTGTGTGTGTGTGTGTGTGTGTGTGTGTGTGTGTGTGTATGTGTATGTGTGTGTGTGTGTGTGTGTGTGTGTGTGTGTGTGTGTGTGTGTGTGTGCGAGCCAGTTTGGGAGTATATCCAGTACCCCAAAACTAGGGTTTAGGAAGTGCACAGTGTGTGGCCATAAGCGCTCCCCAGCCTATGGCCACACTCTGTGCGTGGTATGCCTGAGTACTGCTCATCTGCTTACCCCCTGTCCTGTCTGTGCGGGGTTTAACCCGTGGGCCCTTAAGGACAGGAGGGATAAGCTTATTCTAAAGGGCTTGCTTCCCTCCTCTGGGATGGCAGCCCCCGCACCCCCGGCTTCTACCTCGGCATCAGCTTCTTGTCTTTCCCAGGCCTCTGGGACTCAAACTCCCACCAAAATGTCTGGGGAAGGAGAGAGGCAGCATAAAAAAGATAGGCTGAAGAAGCGGTCACATGACCGCTCGGCTCCGGCGTGGCCTCCACCGAAATCCAAGCCAGCAACCAGGCCATGTTCTCCCCGGCTTCACTCTCCCAGATTTTCCCCTGAGCTGGAGGAGTCCCGGATCCGGTCTCCTGTTTGGGCCTCCCCTCATCGGCAGTCCAGGCCAGTGTCGGTGGCCCGCCTCTTCCTATTCGACCTGGATCCTTGGCAAAGTGGAGATGGATAAGATGATGCGGAAGTTCATCCACACCCAAATCCATATGGGAGTCTTGCCTGCCCCCTCTCCCTCTGGAGCAGGAAGCTTGCAGTCCTTTGCTGCAATCACTCCTTCTCCAATCCGACCTTCGATTTCAGAGCCTTTGGATCTGAGGACCCTTGGGGTCGGTGCCGATGGTGCCTTCTACCTCGACGTCGGCCATTGCCTTGAGCATGTCAGATCCGATTGGATCGGATCCAAGCCCTCGGAGCTGTAGCCTTGACGTCAGATCCAAGGGGTTTCTGTCTGCTCAGAGTGTGTCTGAGCACAGTCTTCGCCTCGGCATCTCAGCTCCTGGAGTCTCAGCCCTGACTCCCCTGTTGGGTCAGAAGGGGGATGGCTCCTACTGGCACTACACAGGATGTCCGTTCTCCTTCGGCCTTTGATGTGGTGGAAAGGGTTGTCTCGAGTTCGTCGAGGCCTTGACCATCTCACTCCTCAGACTCCACCCCAACTCCTTCTATTTTGGGTATGGCCCCGATCATCCTGCCATCTCAGAGACAAGGCTGTGCCTGGTTTGCCTCAGGAAGCTCCCATGAGAGAGCAGCAGAAGGTTTGAGAGTCCTCCCCAGAGAGTCCCACTGTGGAGGTTCCACACAAACGGACATGTAAAAGGAGGCACTTGGACTCCCCGCTGGAGTCCCTCACTGAAGACATTGATTTCTGCCCCAAAACTGACCTTGAATGAGTGAGTGTTCCTTGAGGCATTCGGCACAGGCCCGTCTACTTCCTGGGTGTGCCCTCCCACAGATCCTTTAGTGGACTTGATAACATCTCGGGTGTGGAAGGAACCAGACACGGTGGAGCCTATCCTTAAGCGCCCTGACAAAGTCCTTAGCCCCCCTTTAGATAGGGCTTGTTGGAATAAGGGGTCCCCAGTGGATCCTATGGTTGTGGCAGCCTCCACCAAGAAGGAGCTCGCGCAGGAGAACTTCTGTGGTGCATCCTCCTGACTGAGAGTCAAGGGTGATGGACTGTTTTGGAAAGCGGGTGTACGCTTCAGCAACTTTCTCTGTAAGAGCGCTGATCTGTATGGCATAAATAATTCAGCTGCAGCGAGACTTGGTCAAGGAAATCTCTGAGTCAACTCCGGAGTCCATGTCAGTGGAGGACAAGAAGACTTTTTCCGCTCAGATGGCCACTCTCAAGGCAGTAGCTAATACGTCCATGCATCTTCTCTCTCATGCAATGGCGGGAGCTTCCAGGGTGGCCGGCACTGGTGTTGCCTGCAGGTGCCATGCGTGGCTCCGGCTTTGTCAATTCTCGGAACCCTTCATGGTGTCGTTCACAAATGCCCCATACAATGGTTCTTCCCTTTTTGGGAAGTCAGTTTGAGAGACTTTGGTCCAAAGTAAGAAGGACGGGTAGACACTGTCTGCCATCGGGATCCGCTTCTCCTCCCCTCAAAGATTTCCAGGAATCACTGAGGGATGAAGAAGATGTGGTTCCGAAAGTCTCAAGCGTTTTCCTTGGACACTCAGGACTCACCTTCCCCCAGATGCAGAGGGGGGTTATGACAGACGCCGCCCTAGAGGCAGAGGGGCGTCCAAGAAATTTTGGGTCCTGAGAACCATTCTTGGACAGACCCATGCAGCAGTCCTGAAGGGCTGCCCAACTGCTCATCTCTGGAGGCAGTCTGGGGGCACCTATTGCTACACCCAGTGGCATGGGAGTCTGTAACAGCAGACCATTGGGTGTTGCAAATAATATCCAGATTTTATTCCATCCCATTCATCGAACCACCGCTACCAGCGAAGCACCTCCCTTACGTTCCACCCATGAAAAGGGAGGGGAAGCAGCACTAGAGATAGAAAAGCTGCTAAGAAAATGAGTCATCCAACCTGTCCCACTAGACAAATCTGGATCAGACATTTATTCCAGGTTCTTTTTAGTGCCAAAGAAAATGGGGGACCTAAGATCCATTCTGGATCTATCCACCTTGAACATATCAGTAGCCAAGGCAAAATTCTGGATGGTCACACTTCAATCCATCCTGCCCTACCTGCAGGTGAATGATTGGATGTGCTCGATAGACCTCCAGGAAGCATACTACCATATCAAGATGGATAGGCACTCTCAGAGGTTTCTCCTCTTCTGGCTAGGCGCCAATCATTATCAGTTCACAGCCCATCCCTTCGGTCTCACCACAGCCCCCAGGGTGTTCACCGAGGTGATGGCAGTAGTAACGGCTCACCTGAGGCTTCAGGGTATTCAGGTGTTTCCTTACCTAGACGATTGGCTCTTCGCTGCCCCTTCAAAGCATTTACTTTGCCAAGCGAGGAATTGTTTCTTCTTGCTAGAGAAAAGACTGGGCATCACCATCAACCTCAACAAGTCGTCACTGGCCCCGGTTCAGATCCTAGACTTCACTGGGGCTCGTTTGGACACTATCCAAATTAAAGTTTTCCTCACTCCAGACAGAATACACAGTCTAAAGCTACACATTCTGTACGCCCATCAAGCCCAAGTTCCGACAGCAGAAACAGTACTGAGGGGGTTGGGGTCTGTGGCGGCTACGATCAATCTATTACCCTTAGCATGCCTTCACATGTGGATTCTCCAGTGGACTCTTGCCGTTCAATGGTCTTTGTTAGATCTGCCATTGTCTCATTCCGTTCGAATCTCCCGAGTGTGCAGGGACTCTCTTCATTGTGGAATCAGTCCCTGGATCTAGTCGGGGGACATCCCTTTCTTTCGTCCTTTCCCAAAACCACCACGGACGCCTCCCAGCTAGGGTGAGGGGGGCATTGCTCAGGAAGGACAGTCCAAGGCACGTGGTCCCAATCCGAGACCAGTTTGCATATCAACATCCTGGAGATGAGGGCGGTTCTTCTTGCGTTGCAGGCCCTTCGTGTCCATCTTCCTCTAGAGATGATTGCCATTCAGACAGACGATATGTCGGTTGTCTGGTATATCAACAAACAAGGGGGAACCAGATCTTACCCCCTCTGTCACGAAGCCATGAGAGTGTGAGGAAGGGAGATCTCCACTGGACGTTTTCTGGTGGCAATGCACATTCTGGGACAGTCCAATATTCTAGCGGACAGGGTCAGCAGATCAATTCTGAGACCTTACGAGTGGTCTCTGGATCCTTCAGTGGCAGAACAGATCTTTCTAAAGTGGGGTCGTCCTTGCTGCGATCTATTCGCATCTCCTTCCAACATGAAATGCAGCAAGTTCTTCGCTCTGACACCCCCCCCCCCCAGAGACGCACTGATTCATGCTTGGCCTCCCGGTCTTCTTTATGCTCATCTTCCACTACCCCTCATTTCAAAGTTTCTTTAGAAAGCTTGCAGGCTGGGGAGCACTGTGAATCCTCATTGCCCATTGTGGCATCGCCAAGTTTGGTTCCCCTCTCTATGGTCTCATCTAGTAGTTACACCATGGACGTTGGATCCAGTTCTGGATTTCATTTATTATCTCTCAGGGATTCCTCACCCAGACCTAGACGGTCTGTAACTCAGGGCTTGGCTGCTCCAGTTCCCATGATTATTAGGACTCCTGGTTTATCATCGCCATTGGTAGCGGCTCACAAGTCTTCCACCAGAAAGGTATATTGTAGCAAGTGGAAATGGTATTCCATATGGGCTTTGCAGCATGCTTTAGATCCCTTTACTGCTCCAGTGTCTGCAGTATTAGCGTTTCTGGCGGGAGTCTTTCAGCAGGGTGCCAGTTCCTCCACAGTCAAAGTCCAGCTGGCTGCTATTTCCAATTTTCATGTAAGGGAAAACATGTCTTCGTTGGCCTCTTGTAAACTTTGCAAGACCTTCCTTAAAGGTACCTTTGTTCTTAAACCCCCGGTGAAGGATCCTACACCTCCGTGGGACCTCACGTTAGTGCTTCAGGCTTTAGTCTCCCCTCCTTTAAAACCTGCAGCTTCAGTAGATTTGCAGTATCTATCTTGGAAGACTGCTTTTTTGGTTGCCATTACCTCTAAAAACAGTAAATGGGTGTGCTAGTACAAAAATTACCATGACCCAAAACAAATGGCACCAAAGGAACTGTGGATACTCCCTTTTAATAAAATATATAAATGAAATCATCCAAAATGAATCGTGTTGAGCGCTTTCATCAAAAAAACATGACTTCATCAGAACAACTAATCAAGGATGTACTTAACATTTAAATACACCAATAGCTGCAAACCAGTCAATTAGCCAGCCTGTAGGTTACATTTAAAGTGCCATGTTCAGCATATATAAAAGTACATATACATATATATATATATATATATATATATATATATATATATATATATATATATATATATATATATATATATATATATATATATATGGGTTCACTTCAAAATCCTGGAATCTCAAAATACTGAAAACTCATAATACTGAATCTCATAATACCGAAAAACATACAGGACAACAACACTGATGTGCGATTGTGCGGATGTTCGGGTTAGGGCGCGGGTCATGTAAGTGTGCGATTGTGATGGACGTTGGTGTTAGGGTTAGGGCGCGGGTGAGGTGAGAGTGCAATAGTGACAGAATTTGAGGTTAAGGGCGGGTTAAGTGAGTTAGGGTTAGGGCGCGGGTGAGGTGAGTGTGCGATAGTGACGGACCTTAGGGTTAGGGTCTGGGTTAAAGTAAGTGGATAGATAGTAGTGTATGTGCAGTGTAGTGTAGCTGCAATACAGTCAGTGTTGGTGTCCTGTATGTTTTTCAGTATTATGAGTTTTCAGGATTTTGAGTTTGAAGTGAACCCATATATATATATATATATATATATATATATATATATATATATATATATATATATATACACACACAAGCATCCTCCAAAAGGGCCTCATAGAAACAGACAACTGGTGCCAGAGCCATGGCCTCAAGCTAAACGCCAAAAAGTGTATAGTCATCCCCTTTGGCAAAAACAAAGTGCCCACAAATTACCACATAGGTTGGTAATCCATTAAGTACAGAAGAAATAATTAGAGACCTGGGGACCCAAGTTGATAGCAATCTCTCATTTGACAACCACGTGGCCAAAGTGGTTAGAAAAACATTTTATATAGCCCACCTAATCATGAAGGGATTCACATCTAGATCAGGGGAGGTTATCGTGCCTCTTTACTCATCCCTCATCAGGCCCATAATTGAGTACAATGCCCCTTTTGGGATGTACCTTACCAGACACCTGCAGCAACTGGAAAGACCCCAAAAGTACCTCACCAAGAGGATCAAAGGGCTCAAACAGATGCCATATGCTGCCTGGTTAAAGAAACTCCAGCTCTACTCAGTGGCATACCACCTGCTCAGAGGCGATCAGGGCCTGACGTATAAAGCCATGTCCAACCCGGAATTAATGGACATGCTGCACCTCAGAAAATCCAAATCCCATCGAGCTACGCGCTCAAGAGACTTGAACCTCAGCACTGAAATAAATAGGACATGCTGGAGGGACAGATTCATAACCCAGAGGCTCCCTTCACTCTGGAATAAAATCCCAGTCCAGGTTAGGCAGAGTCCCTCATTGACTCTCTTCAAGAGGAATCTTGATGAGTGGATGGGAGATCGTAGGTTTACCCCGGGTATCACTTCTGTGTCACTGTTAGACATAGGCACAGTATACTAACCTCGAAAAAAGGGCATAGCAAAATTAATTTAAAATGGGTGGCGAAAGCCAAACGCACTCTGGCTAGGCTTATAAATGCCCTAGGGCAGATAGCCTAGTATGAACCTATGAACCTATATATATATATATATACATATATATATATACATATATATATATATATATATATATATATATATATATATATGTATATATGCAGTGTATGTATAATTCATAAAATAAAATTCTCATACGTTTTAAAAAAATATATATTAATATAATTCATATAATTAACCAATCCTAATAAAAGATTTTATCTGTATAAAAACGGAACATTATTGTACAAGTATGTTCAAATCACGAACATTTATAATGTGGCAATGCCAATTAACTAATACATACCCTGAAAAGGTACTATAAACACTATCTGATTTGGTTAGTCCTTTCTTTTAAAACTGCAAATATGGGTATGTGATCGTGCCATTACCGCTGCCAGGAGGGTGTCGGAACTTCAAGCACTATCCATCAAGGTTCCTTATATGATTTTTCATAAAAATAGTGTGTCTTTGTGTACTAACCTGTCCTTTCTTCCCAAAACAGCGTCAGAAGCAAATATCAATCAGACTATCAGCCTTCCAGTCCTTTTTTCCAAATTTTCAGAATAAGGGGGAATATAAATTACATCTGCTGGATGTCGATAGGCAGTTAGATTTTACTTGCACAGGACAAAAGTTTTTCGTAAATCTGATCAGTTTTGTTTCTTATTCAAAACCCTTCTTAGGAAAGACAATTTCTAAAGTGACAATTGCTTGTTGGATTTCCCAATGCATTATTTGAGCATACTCTACTCAGGGAATTTCCCCTCCAGGTCAGATAAAAGTGCATTCTACCAGATCTATGTCTACTTCAGTTGCCTTTTTGTCCAGGGTTTCACTGGATGATATCTGTTCTGCAGCTCATCTCATACCTTCATTTTGCATTATAATTTGGATGTCGTATCCAGGAACAGGGCATCCTTTGGCTCCGCCATGCTCCAGAATATCCTTCCTTGAGGGCCACCCAGGTGTTTGGTAGCTGCGGACTCTGTCCCACAGGTTGAAGACTAAATAAAGTCAACTACTTCAGATAAAGAAGTTATGTACTCACCATAACGTTCTGTCTGAGTAGTTGTACTTCATTTGTCTTCAACCATCCCCCCCTCCTTCCCCCGACCTTGTCCCTTTTTTGCTGGCCATGTATGGAAATGGATACCTCAGGGATGTTCTTGGTCATTCCTGAGCTCAGGAATTTTGGGTTGCCAGTAGTGGTAAGGTCTTAGTGGGTAGGGTATGTGTTATCTGTTGGGTAGCAAACTCGATCTGAGGGGGAGGAAGGAGATGGGGTATTATGGTTAAGGGGAGGAGCTTGGATCAGAGGCTGGTTATGCGGCAGTGTCGGATCCAATACGGATCCGTGATCCACAGGTTGAAGACAAATGAAGTACAACTACTCAGATGGAACGTTATGGTGAGTACATAATTTCTTTATAGTAACCCTTCCACAGAGATGTCAGTCTGAGCCTCACTAAGGAAATCAATCACCAGATCCCCCTCAGACTCCTCCTGCCATCCACTGAGAGTACTCAGCACCAGGGCCTTGTCTCCTGTCTTGCCTTGCCTACCCTTTGACACTGCTCACAGGCCCTGCAGTACCCTGTTACATCCCTTGCAATTCCAGGCATATAAAACTTTTGCATAATGCGTCTCTTGGTAGACTTTATGCCCATATGACCTGTAAAAGGAATGTGATGGGCTATGGCTAGAGGTGTCAGATGGTAGGATCTGGGCACTACCAACTGCCATATTACCTTACCCTCTATCCCTCCCTCAGGGTCCACTCTATACAATAACCCTTTGTTTTCAGCAAAAGAAATATCATGGGCTATGGCTAGAAGTGCCAAATGATAGGCTGTGGGCTCTGCCAACTGCCATTTTACTTCACCTTTTAGCCCTCCCATAGGAGTGCACACTGTGTGCAATACCACTTTGTTATTGACAAAAGGAATGTCATGGGCTATGGCTAGAGGAGCCAGACTGTAGGCTCTACCAACTGGCGTATTAACCTCACTCTTTCGCCCTCCCTCAGGGTTGCACTCTCTATTCCAGCGTACAGACTTACCTTTTTCTTGAAATCAGGTGCCTCTTTAGCTACCTCCCTCAAGCCTTGTATGGTAGGCTCTGAAAGCTGTTCCTGCCTCAACACCACTTTCGTGATGCCTCCAAGCTCACCTTCTGCAGGAAGCCCAGTATCCTCTGTCAGCGGTGCCTTCCTGTCAGCCTGGATACCACCATTCACCTCTCTCCTTGCAGTCAGCTTGTCCACAGGAATACCAGTACCTACCAGCAGCTATGGTTCACCTTCAGGCTCACTGCTACAAGGTAGCTCCCTCCCTGAAGTAACCACAGCACCAGCCCCAACTTCAGGCATAGGATCTGTCTGAGTCTCGTCCGAGGCTACCAGACCTACATGCCTGTCTCAAGTTTGACTGCATGAACACACGGTACTTCACTATCAGAATAATTCCCTGTTAAAACATCTGCAGGGATATTCTCAAACACACCTATTTGCTTTGTCAATTTTCCAGCCTCCCAGTTAAGATGAACCGAACCCTGGCCATAGGTATTTGGAATGGGGTCCAACCCAAAGCTCTGACTGGTGTGGACTGCCCAGGCAAGTACTGCTCCTCCTTAACCATTGCAGGCCTCACAATGGTTGTATCAGAAGCAGTCTTTGTCTTAGCATTGGTCTGTCTTCCATCCACTAAGATAGGATACAAGTTCTGGTGATAATTTGGCACCTCTGTTGTTTCCAGACAATGTATCACTGGCATTCTGGCATTCCCACTTGCTGGCTCCCTGAACTTTTGTTTCTCACCTTGCTTCAATGGAATTTTGTATGTTACATGGCTCCTCTGATTACATTTGAAACATCTAATCCCTGATCATGACCGTGTGCTTGAACTAGTGGCTTCCCCTGTTACTGGTGAGCTCTATTGGAGTGGTTTAGGCTGCCACCCCATGGGTTCACTTATGTTCATGTGCAGCACTGGGTATCCCTTTCTTATGCAGTGGTGTCCTACTTACCAAGAAGAGATCCTCTTTTTCTCCCCAACTCATTTGCAGAGTTGCACTGTCGGTCTGCCAACCAGATCCTCATGTCCTCCGGCAAAGTGTTGAGCACTTGTTTCCTCATCAAAAGGTCTGCCAGGCCTTCAGAAGTGGTGACCTGGCACCCACTCACACACTTGTGAAAGTAAGTACTTAAATCAGCAATGTAATCCCATACACTTTCATCTGCCTTGCCTCTATACTCTCAAACCTTTTGAATACATTTCAGTAGTTAATTTAATAGTCACCTACCTTCCTGTATTGAGGAAAAAATGTAATGACCTTAATGGCTTCTGGTGTTCAGCCATTGCCTTCCCCATTACCTCCATGACCCTGTAGAACGGTTATAAGCTCCTTTTTGTGCTGTCTCTGCCTCGCATTTTCTTCAGCTTCCATCTCCAAACGTCATAGTTCATACTGATGCTGCCTCTTCTTGGCCTCCAATCCATGCTGATGCTTCTCCTCCTCCCTCTCCCTTTCCTCAGCCTCCAAACGTTACAGTCTCTCTTTGGTCTCCAATTCAAGTCTCCTTAGCTCCAAACTAATTTTTAAGCTTTGTAAAGAAAAATTAGTGTCTGGTCTCTGAAGGCTGCTTATCCCCATTGCCAAACTGGATATCCTCCAAGGTGCTTGTCTGCTCTGTGGCTGCAGCTAAGGCTGAGATCTTTGCATCCATAGTCAGGTTGGCATGCACCAGTCCTTTGGCTTTGCACACCCTGGCCAACTGGTTCCTGTTCAGCTTGCTATAATTTTCTGCTGCCATCTTTGCCTGTTGTTACTGACTAAACTGACTAAAAAAAATTATTAAAACTGTTGTGAAATGAAACTCCATTTTACTTGAGTTTTCTTGAGGCTGTCGAGAGAGCACATCTCATTGACAGTT